>NW_024067085.1:0-216367 GCF_015039405.1 Cantharellus anzutake | reverse complement strand
TTCTTCAACAACCTTCTGGTGGAGCAGGATATGCAAATAATATGACAAGTCAGTGGCCATAAGGGATTTCCAACAATTGATGTATTTCTTAGTTTAGTGCAACACAGCGTACTGTTGTTCACAAACAACACAACCAAAACACAACGAGGGTAGCTTAATAATAGTGCTTAGTGAACAACAAGAACATGCAGCGCATTCTGCTTTTGATTGCAAACCAAATCATAACATGTTGCACTAAGAACTCCCTCAATGTTGTGTTCGTGAGCAAGCCTGATGTGCAGCAAAATATAATATACCAAGCTACTATGTGGAGTAGTGTTCTTAAAGTAGTAATATAACCTTTATGGTTGAGTTGCGAACGGAAATTATCATTGCCTTAGTGTGCAGGCATACTAGTGCTCAAGAACAGTAATACAACAACCAGTGGGAGACACATTGTGTGACAGAAATTTCTGTCACAGTGGATTCAATTGTGGGCACAGTATTCAATGGCACTTGCCGAAATTTTTTCTCTATTGCACATTCACAACCCTCCATGGCATCCAGGGAAACAACACCTTCAGATCTGGGTGAAGATCTCCAGCCCATCAGGTTCCCAGCATATGTCAGAAAGGCATTCAGATTGGATTCTGTCAGAACACCAGGGGGGCTGAACATCCAATTTGAGCAACTCCTTTTAGAAGGCAAGAATGATGATGGCAGATATTACAAGCTTGATACTGCAGACATGAAAACCAACCTGTCTGGTGATGATGCAGGCATCTCCCTCCACAGGGACTTTGACTCTATCATTGGGTTCTATCAGGGGTTGCCATTATTCGACAGTGTGGAGCTTTCCCTTGTCCCTCGTCCTATGGATTCTCTCTCTGGTTCCACCAATCTGCATGTGAAGCTTCCAGATCATCTATTCGAGATTGTGAGCCTTAGTGTCATTCATACTCTAACCCTTACAACTCACTTCCATCCAGAACTGTGAACCTGGGGACCATGTGACAGCACCAAATAAGATTGCCAACTATTGCCTTGGCAATTATTCAAAAAATGGCCTCATTAGAATTTTTTTCCCATACTTCACCCCTTCCACAACCCCACCTGGCCCAACCCACACAAATAACACCAACAACACCAACAATACCAACAATGACAACGATGGCAACAACAACGGCAACAACAACGGCAACAACAACGGCAACAACAACAACAACAACAGGGTCAGCAAGACTTATATTGCGGAATTCTATGATGAAATCCTGCGTCCAGCTTTGATTCATATCCTTCCACATTCCTCGCCTTCATTTCCCCTTATCGGCTCTTGGGTGGCATCCTCTCCCGCACCAAGGATGGCAAGCTGGTGGGTGGGAAGCGTCTGGTTTCTGCTGCTCTGCTAGGTGAACTGGTGGAACATATGAGAGATTGCCTGGAGAGGAAGAAGGAACGCTTCGAATGGGCTCGCAGCTTCTTCTTTGGCCTTGAGATCAAGGGAATCAAACTCAGCACCACACATCCTGTCCCTTTTAACAATGGCACAGAGGAAGGGCAGGGTTCCAGTGAAGAGGATCAAGAGACGATCTTCAGACAACTTATCCTGGGGATGTTTCACAGTGGACTCACATCTCTAGAACAGCAAAGCACGTGGGTGGATGTGGGGCTCGAAATAAGCAGGAAGGCCCATGTTCTTCACTGGGATGCATCAGAGCACCACCGAATTCTTCAGGTCCTTGCCACAGGGTATCAGGGGGATGTGGAAAGACAATGGACACAGCCTGGAAGGGAGGGGTATTTCTGCGACATTCAAGCAGGAATCCTATCTCTGGCTGGAGGACGTTGTGCATTGCCTCATCTCCCCCGCTTACCCATTTATGCACAATGGTATGCGTCGGAGAAGGGGGTTTGTAGGAGAGCTGACAGGTTTGACCCTATGCTGGGAATCACGAAAAAGAACGTGTTTGGAGAAAAAACCAAGGATAAACTGAGAGTGGAATTCGATAATCTGGAGAAAGTGTGGAATTCAGCTCATCATGAGAGGACGGAAGGGACGGCAAGATTGGAGATACGCATTCCCCTTCGAAAAGCCAAAAATTCCCTGAGAACAGTGACAAAGGAGTTCATCGAGCAGTGCACCATGGCTATTCAAGCTTCTGATGGCTCGTGCATGTCGTCAGGTCATTGAGGCTCAGATGAATGGGACCCCCCGGTCTAGACTGGCACGACATGCTCTGGAGCTCAGTGCTGCACTCACATGGCGGATTAACATGCTGAACAGGAGACCAGCAGCAGGTTCATCAGAGCACCAGCTCATGTGTGCTTCCCTCCCTGTCACCGACAACTTCTCCCACCCAGATCTGTTAGATGGACGTGACAGGAATCCATGGAGGGCGCAGGCGGAAAATGAAGAATACCGCCCATTTGCCTCAGGAAATGTCATCTGGTTCAGGGACATCGATTACAACCTGAACATGACAGATGATTGGCATAGGCCAATTTCCCCTGGATTCAAAGCACGAGCCACACTTGGATTGGGACGGCGTCGGCTACTGCTGGATCGGTATCTCAAACACCTCTCCAGCTTTACCATCGATGAGCTCGAAAGAATACTTTCAACTACCCCCTACATCACACCACCTGCTCCTTTCCATCTACCAAGACCTAACCACACACTTCCACCAGATCTGCCGGAATCACTAGATGAGCTGCTAGCAAATGCTCATATCAAATTGAAGGAGAGCGCTACCAAGCACCTGAAGGATTCTTTCCCCAACTCGGATAACAGTGATGGGGTCCCTCAGCTCGTTCAAGGGACCACAAACCTGGTATTGACCAAGAATATCCAGCAGATCCTTGACTTTTACTTTTCCAACGTGCTGCAGACCATCCCTGTCCCCCAGACGCAATCCCCAGAGCTGTTCTACCATACTGTCCGTAATCCAGACAGTCCAGTTGCACACCCTGGTATAGGGTACTTTAAAGAACCTGATCTTTTCCGCAGTGGATTCACCGGAGCTCACATCAGGAAGCGCAACCCCCCAGAGTTCCATGTAGTGTTCCAGCTCTCTTTCCCACCAGCTGACCTGAAATGGGAAGAAGCAAGGATGAAGGGGACATACAATAGGGAGAGGAGAGGAGGCCAACCCATGAGATATGGGGATGAGAGAGAGCAAGGGTTGATAGAGTACAAAAATGGTGGTAGGGGTTGGAAGCGGCATTCATTTCATGCTGCCTGGTGGGAATTCATCCAAAGATTCGACTATACTGGTGGCGATCGTATTAGGGAGAAGGTCTGGAAGAATGTGTACTCTAAACTTGTTTGGGCACCCTATTCTGACCTTTCACAAATGTGGTACACAACATCCAACGCCAAAAGTGCAGAGACCTTCCCTGCAGATATGGCAGGTCAAAGGCTTCCCATAATCATTCTCAATCCTTTGATCGATGATAAGGCTATGTGGGATGGATCTTTGATTAGGAGGAGGGAATGGGTGTCACTGACCCTGTAGCACGAAGCCTTGTCTTATCATTATCATTATTTGTTATATTATTTGTTATAATTTTCCCAGTTTCAATTTCATTTTTCATGATTGGAGAGTGGGAGAGCCACTCTGGCCTTGGGGCCCCAGGGAAGCAAGACAGGGGCCAGCTGGATCGTAGTGGGGTCCCAAAACTCAGCTAAATAGTCGAAAATGTTTGTGAAGGTGAAGAGCCCCAGGGAGATTCAGTCCGTGCATCCAACACACCTATCAAGATTTCATTCACAACGAGGTGCTCAGTATACAACAAGTTTTGGTCGCTTGCAAATGTGGGGAGTGGACGATTCCCATGTCCACACTCACCCCACCTTTCTGCCTGAAAATCCTGACATCCATGTGTGCGTTTCGGCGGCAAAATATAAGATCGAAAGAGGAGAATTAGGCTTATTTTTCTGCCGAGTTTCATACCAAACGGTGCAGTATTGACAGAGATATGAGGACACTCAACACCATGTCAAATGGCACGTGCCTATCTCAAGATCCACCAAGCCAAATGGGATGAATGGCATATCAGCACGAAGCTAGAGTCAAGGAGAGTCCAATGGAGACGATGGGAAGGTGTTATATACATTGATTGGGAGGGACAACGTTGTGAGGACAAGTCCGTGCATGGCAAAAAGTCGGATTCTGCGGATTCTACCCAACAATGCACAATACACAACCGCGGATGCTTCCATTGCTTGTCTTTACTATCCAACACTCCATACACTCATTCCTTATTCATTCCTTATTTTTTCCAACATTCCTGACAGTCCCAAGTCAATTTCCCCACGCCCAACCACACCGCCAATTTCACCCCCTCCCCAGACCTCCATAACCACACATTAAACCCAGCGGTTTTTCTACCCGTTGGTGACGATCTACCTTCCCCCTTTGCCCACGGAGCATTTCCCAGAGTGGAAATCCCATACGTGGATGGTTCAGCATGGTGTAGAGCCTCACGTGGTCTTGACAGCACCTGTCAATGGCCATATCTCAGGAACTACTGCACCAATTGGGACAAATGAGGGTTCGTTGGAAAGCTGGAGACGAGGAGGTTGCTGGCAAGAGGACAGGCGGGCGGTGTTGCGGAGTTAACCTTTACAATTTCCATCTGGGACCCGTTGTCACAATTTCCCCATTCATATTTCTTTTATTGTTTCTCTGTTCCTAATTGGACATTAGAAAATACCTTGTACATGTACATAACAAGTTAGCAATGAATAGACCCATGAAGGAGTAAAAAGTAGTTACATCCAAGTGGCAAAGACGCCATCCATGACCCCATGCCCCCCTGAGCTTGTTGCTAACATCTAACACCCCTCTACTCATAATCCTCGGCCTTGACATCCAAGAGAGACGTACATGAGTGTTTAATTGAGGCTCTAGTAGACACGGTAGCGCCCCAAGACCAAAACCCGGACCTCCCAACCACATACACAATCACTACCACCCCCCCCCTTTCCCCTGCCTCGAGTCTAGGTGATAGAGCCGTTACAGTGCCAAGTCAAAACTTGCATGCCCAACATTCATATTAGGAGAAAGGTCAACACATATCTTGCGCACGGACACATGATCTACATGATTGTCCGTCATTCCTTTCTTGATCACTCTTTTCCAGCCACATCATAGAAGGCTTAAAAGCCTTAATTTTTCGCCCTTGTCTCTCCCTCAGTTCGCTTGTTCAGAACTGAGGTGAGCTTTCTTGTCTTCGCTGACTTGGTTGATGACTAAAAACCTTGTAAATATCCTAGCGCTTACAACGTGCTAGGTAGATAAGCAATTCATTTTAGTTGGCTTGTTCAGAACTGAGCACTCGCAACTTGCTAGATTCTCACAATTCATCCCCTCAAATACCATTGTTCACTCTCTAGACACTGGTGATGTCAACCCACCCTCCTAATCCGGGGAGTATCGTCCCAAATGGAACATCCTTAGGCTCTGTTCGGTAGAAAGAAAGAAACTGCTTGTGTCAGGGCATCCCATATGTACCTATACCGTTATTTTTAAATGCCATCATATACGATAAACATCGCATCTAGTATCAACAAAAACTTATCGCTCTATCAGCACCATTCTCATTGCTCCACAGAAATCCTGACTGCTCTGAAAGTCTTTTGATGGCCCAGTATATCTGTTTTAACTATGGTGGAGATATAGTCAGTGGTCTGATCAGTCACTCATCTCATACTCACCTTGCCATACTTATTCTTACAAGCACTCGGCTTGAACACAGTCCCGCATTCCTCAGTTAAGTGTGCGGAAACTGAGTTCCAAACCTTGTCTTTGAACCCAATATTCGAGGTGCCACCTGCACGCTTAACTTCAAGAAGGGAGTGGACGAGCTCCGCTTCCTCATGCGATTTCCAAACAGCACGCTTGGAAGGTGGGTTTGTGGATTCCCCCTTGGCCCAGGGTGTACGACGTCGTTTGTTATCGAGGGATGGGTATTGCCAAGATCAGCATCCATACTTGCAACAATAATTCATGCTTAATTTACATGTGTGAGGTTTATAAGAAAAAAGCTGTAGCAAGAAATGACAATGAAACCGGCATGCCGAACACTCGTCAGTTTCTTCTCGTTTCTTGACGAAAGTGGCAGAAGAAACAAGAAAGAATCAGTCACCTTTTGAATGAAGACACAAAAAGAAACAGGTTTCTTTCTACCGAACAGAGCCTTAGTATATGGATGGTTCGACATGGTGTTGAACCTCACATGCTCTTGACAGCACCTGTCAATGAATATCTCATGAACTACTGGACCAATTGGGATGAATGAGGTATCATTGGAAAGCTGGAAACGAGGAGAATTATGATGGTAGGCGAGGAGAGCGCCATAGAGGAGTTACCCTGCAAGGTCACTTTCGAGTCCGGAATTCCTTGGCATTTTTCCCACCTCCAGCAATGTCACCTTGCTACTTGGTCTCTTGCACTCACCCTCTCATTTGATTGCTTTGGTCGTCCCTGCAAAGCCATGCTTTTATGGAAGAATCGGTTTCTCTTTGGCATTCTCTACATTTAGCCTGGGCATTACGAGATCTATCCAAGATAAATACACACTCTCATGATAAGAGAGGAACATCACTCTATGCAACAGTGTCTAGCTGCAAGTCTGCACCTAACAATTATTAGGGCTTATATGCAGGGACAGTCCTATACTTGCCCTCACCGACATACAGCATTCCTGTTGCTTCCCTTCTTGGTGTTCTTGGGGTGATCAAAGAAGAAATTGTTGCGAGAGTGACGAACTGTGGGATCGTTGTTCATTTGGGGATGTGCACTTGAGATCTTTGTGCCTGCCTGAGTGTTTTGGCTAATTCTCCTTGTTGTACATTAGTCATTGAAACTCAGGATGTTAGAATTACTAGGAAACAGAACCCCTGCAGAGCTTTTCTCTTGCTGGGACTTTTCTGTGAATTTACTGTGATTCCTTTGTTGGATCTGTCACTCAGGCTTTCTGAGAAATAATTCTTTTATTTAAGTTGACTTTAGTCGATCCCTGTAAGGCCTGAGAAGGCTGCACATGCTTTCCCATTTTATTCCATTTATATCCTGCTGAGATCGCATGCAAAAGCGTGCTTGTTTACTATTTACCAAGCTGCATGCATTTGCCGACTCCATGTCACGACCCGACACATCCGTCACATCCATCAACCCGCCCTAGTGCCACTGGCCCGTCCTGCCCGCTAACATCATCATCCGTCCATCCATCCATCCGTCCACCTGTCACCATCATCCACACTTCCTCCCCTGCGTGCATACCTCCCAACCAAGGTTGCCTGCTCGAGTGGTTCTTTGTTGTCCACCCGCCAATCGGACAGCTTGCTAGACGGCTGGATGGCCTTTTCTCTTTTGTTCGCTTGCAGACTATTGTTCCTCCTTTGCCACTCGTTGTTCTTGCTTGCCTTTTGTTGACCAAGTTTGCGGATATTAACTATTTGTCTCTTTCTTCATTCATTAATATCGCGCTTGATCCGCCACTCCTTCCGGGCCAGCCCATTTAGTTACTTGTGCTTATAACGTGTGTAGGTTACACCAGATGTACCTCAGTTGGTATATTGACTTGGATTTCCCCCCCTAGTCTCTTCTCTACATCGTAAGGCTTCTGTCTGAAATTGGGACAACAACGTAAGAACGAAGTGCAGTGCGCTCCACCTGAGTCGCTGAAGCTGAAGTCCCGCCCCTCGGACCTTACGAGCCCGGACGACTTTGCACGCTTTGCAGATCATCCGGATATGCATCCGACATGTTCCTGACACTCCGGCATACACTTGTACATATGTATATAAAGTAGCATGGAGGGTAGACTGGCTCTTTAGCCTTTACTCCCCAGTTGATAATATAGCTTCATATGTTATTTCTCCTACAACGCTACTCAATATTTCCATTATTTGATTTAGTTGGATACAAAAATTCCCATCACAAGGGGGCACAGCAGCGATTCTAGTTACTTGCTAAATTTTTGATCCACTATGATAATTTCCCCCATTCATTCATATTTACCTCTCTGTGCCTAATTGGACACTTGTTATTTGGGGCTGCCTATTGAGCCATTTGCATCCCCTGAGAGTAATTTTGTACTGAGGAGAGAGCGAAGATTTGGCAGTGCAGTGGCAGTGAGGTCAGACTTAGTGTACAGAGTAGCAACAGTGTCAGCACCTTTGCTTGTAGTGAGTGGGAGTGCAGTGGTAGTACAGCCAGAGCCAGCATCAAAGTGCCGACAGTGTCAGCACTTCTGCATGAGAGGGTGCATATTGAGTGGCAGTGCAGTGGCAGTGGAGTCAGAGCCAGCATCCAAAGTGCCGACAGTGTCAGCACTTTTGCTTGAGATCTTCATAGTAGGTGGCAGTGCAACCCTACCCAACCCTAGCAATCCTAGTGTCCAGAGTGCCGACAGTGTCGGCACTTCTGCTTGAGAGGCTGCATATTGAGTGGCAGTGCAGTGGCAGTGAGGTCAGACCTAGCATCCAAAGTGCTGACAGTGTCAGCACTTCTCATTGAGAGCCTCTATAGTAGGTGGCAGTGCAGTGGCAGTACAGTCAGAGCCAGCATCCAGAGTGCCGACAGTGTTAGCACTTCTGCTTGAGAGCCTCCATAGTAGGTGGCAGTGCAGTGCAACCCTACCCAACCCTAGCAATCTTAGCATCCAAAGTGCTGACAGTGTCGGCACTTCTGCTTGAGAGGCTGCATATTGAGTGGCAGTGCAGTGGCAGTGAGGTCAGACCTAGCATCCAAAGTGCCGACAGTGTCAGCACTTCTCCATGAGAGGCTGCATAGTGAGTGGCAGTGCAGTGGCAGTGCAGTCAGAGCCAGCATCCAAAGTGCCGACAGTGTCAGCACTTCTCCTTGAGAGCCTCTGTAGTAGGTGGCAGTGCAGTGGCAGTACAGCTAGAGCCAGCATCCAAAGTGCCGACAGTGTCAGCACTTCTGCATGGGAGGCTGCATAGTGAGTGGCAGTGCAGCAGCAGTGCAGCCAGAGCCAGCATCCAAAGTGCCGACAGTGTCAGCACTTCTCCTTGAGAGCCTCCATAGTAGGTGGCAGTCAGACCCAGCATCCATCCAGCCTCCAGCCTCCCAGCCTCCCAGCCTCCCAGCCTCCCAGCACGCCAGCATGCCAGCCTCCAGAGTCCAGCATCCAGTCCCCACTCCAACTCCCAACATCCCAAAGGTCGAGCATCCAAGTCCAAAAAATCACCCTATAACCCACCCAATACAACCACCCAACTCAACCAAACGGTTGCTACTATATCGGGTTATAATATAAACATTTATATATACATTATATAAACTATATATTACTTCTATTTTCGGATTAGCCTTGGTACATGCTTATTAAGCATTTGATATGCTTATATAAGGATGTTGGGATGTTTCTAACGAAACATCCCACTGTTTCTGTGCACAGACCTCTCCCTAAAGTATAAATACCTTAAGGGCAAAAGGCTGATGAGTCCTCAGATGAAAGCGCTTGTATTCCTTGTGGGATAAGGCACTTCCTTTTGCTCTGTCATTTTCTCATCTGCAACTTCTAAAACACTCGATTTCTGAAAACACGTGATTACTATTTTTACAACCCAACCCAACTCTCCTGGGTCGTGGAGGAAGAGAAAGCTCCTGTCCTGGGTTGGAAGCGAAGGCTTCTTTTTGACTTGCACAAATCTGATTTCCTAGATTGTGATCTCCTAGTGAGTAGGAAAAGAGTCTCTAACTTAAGAGACCTTACCAACTCCTGGAGAAAAAGTGTCCTAGCATCACATTCAGAGGTACATAATGACCTACCTGAAGACATGGATACATGGGGATGCTAATCTGAAAGGGTTTGGGGTGGTATAAAGTTGTAGGCCTTGGGGGATCAAAACCCAAACAACCCACCCCACCCAACTAACCAAACCCCCAACCACCCAACTCAACCAAACAGTTGCTACTGTATCGGGTTATAATATAAACATTTATATACATTATATAAACTATATATTACTTCTATTTTCGGATTAGCCCTGGTGCATGCTTATTAAGCATTTCCAATGCTTATTTAAGCATGTTGGGATGTTTCTAACGAAACATCCCACTGTTTTTGTGCACAGACCTCCCCATAAAGTATAAATACCTTAAGGGCAAAAAGCTGATGAGTCTCAGACGAAAGCACCTGTATCTCTTGTGGGATAAGGTCCTCCCTTTTGCTCTGTCCTTTTCCTCATTAACTTCTCTAAAACACTCGATTTCGAAAACATGTGATTTGTCTTTGCAACCCAACAGACCAGTCTGTAAATTGGATGATACTATCCATTTTACACTGAAACAAAAAGATAGGCTGTCCTAAGGATAGTTAATCTTGAGTTTTAACAAGATTGGGTCCATTATTTCGTAAATAATGGAAAAACTACTTGCCTTTTATGGAAATAAATAATTCCATTAAATTCTACAGCATTGTAGTTTTCTGTTCCATATTTTATCATAATTTTAGGATAACTATAACTATGGTAAAAATCTGATTTCCACCCATGATCCACAAAGATTAATAGGATTTCAGATGTGGGATGCTTTCCAGGTGCACAGACCTGTACTGTGAAAGTATAAATACTAGGCAAAAAGGGCTGATGAGTCCCCCCAGACGAAAGTCCCCTGTGTTCCAGTAGGAGCAAGGGTCTCCTCTTTCTGCCTGCAATTTCAGCCCAGGACAATTACTGTATGTTGACAACCCACTCCCTTGCTGAAGGCAATGATACTTTCATCTGAAAAGCAAGGCAGTCAGTCTCCAAAATGTCTAACTCCACCAGTATGTTCGCGAACATTCAGGTGGAGTGGGAGCACTCTGGCTGGAGAACACAAATTATTATGATTATGTGACAATGTACAATGACCAAATTGTTATTTGTGTTTCAGAAATGTTAGACACATTTTTCTGAAGACAGGAAAAAGAAACGGAACATGGATGGGGCCCCAGAACATCATTTTTGGCCAAGTCCACGCATGCCACCTCTGTTTGAGACAAGGTCACCAGGTCGCTGGGGAGCAGCCTCACTTACACCCTTTTTGGCTGTTGCACGGGTACGTCTTGGTTCCTTGATTGGATCCTGGGGCTGTTGCTTCTTTGCAGCAGGCGTTACTGTGGATTCAATAGATGTCCGGGGGTGTTTTACGCCTTGCTCAGGCTCACCCCTATCACTAAGCTCCGATCCGGTTGGATCATCCTCTGGTGTGGGGTCTTCAACATCCCTTTGGCCAGGATCAGGCACAGCCTTCCCCTTACCTTTTTCCACCCTAGTGGGCTGTATTTGTCATATCCATACAATCCCGACCTCCGCTCCGGGCTCCTGGAACTCCGAACTCCGACTTCCGGAGCCCTACTTCCCTTCCGTCACCTTCTCCTTGCCGACTCCCAAGAGGTTATCCCACCTCCGGCTCGGACACCACCTTCGGTCCGACTCCGGAACATTCCGGGTCCGACCCCAACCTCGACACCTTCCAGATGAGTACGCAAAACCTATGCTCCCAACTCCGGACCTCTGCTCCGGTATCCCGTTCACATCTCGTCTCCGGAACCTCCGGTCTTAGCTCCGACCTCGGACTTTGACCCCACCTCCGCTTATACCCATTGTATTGGTTAGCCCATTCCATTTAATTACCTTTGCCAATATTCCGGAGTTTAACCTCCGAGTTCGGACTTTCCGGACTTACTCCGGACCTTGCAACTATTGCATTGTCCATTTCAATTCCGCTATTCTCCCTCATTCCTATTTGGGCTGCTGCTTCCTTTCTATTCAGTCAGCTAGCCATTCCCAACTCCCATCCTCCTTCCTTCCTTCTTGGGCCTTGGCCCTTCATTCCTCCTTTGGGAAACACCATTGAGTCAAACACTTGACCCTCGGTGTTGTTCCTCTTTCCATCTCCCTTTGTCTCCTTTTGTCCTACCCTTGTTCCTTTTGATTCCGGACCCCTCCTTATATACAATGTACCTAGTAACTTGTAACCTCAGTCCGAAATCGACATGAATTCCCCCAAGAGACTTTCCCTCTGCTAGATCCGAAATTAGGGACCCCTAGGACAACCAGCAATGGCACAGCGCTCCGCCTGAGTCGCTGAGGCCAAGGTCCTTCCATGCTAAGTCTCCGATTCCATTCCGGAGTCGTCCGAATCCCCACATTCTAACAGTATTGAAGTGTCTAAGTATCACATAAACTGTGGCATATTATTGACCTACTTTTTTGGATGGCATAGGCTCCTCGTTGTCAGTTGACTTGGCATCACTGCTTTCACTGCTGCAGTCTGAAGACTTGGATGGAGTGTCATCTCGGTCAGGGTCCCCTTGTTCAGGATCATAATCCTTCTCCTCCTGTTGATCCTCTAATTTATCCAGGGCCTTCTGATGTGTCTGTTTAGTGGTGAGTCTGATGGATATGTTGGCATGTTTGTAGTTATCACTTGCCTCAGAAATGGTGATATCCCGTGCATCTCGGAGCCATTTTGGCAGCACTGGGGATGTTGATTGGCGTTTCTAGGGTTTATGTTAGATCTCTGGAGAGTCATTACTAGTCTAGTGACAATAATTTTACCCCAGCCATAATCGAACTACTCTTGAATGTGAATTTTGAAGGTGGCATTCCTCCCAACAGGCAAATATCCTCCTCAAATAATTGGAGTTCTCCAGCAGAGCCTTCAGCATCTTGCACTGCTTTTGCCTTTGCCACAGAGGCTATGACTGAGAATCGGTGAAGGTGCTAAGTGAACAAATCAATTATCATTCAGAAAATTCAACATTCCTTACCTGCTCAAATGCATTCCATGCTGTTATGATACTGGAATCAATTGGGCCATCTACTTTCCCTCCCTTGTGAATAAATGTTACTCCTTCGAAGGCTTTCCTTAGCCCATCAAGTTGTTGGCAGTGTTGAACACATGTGGCATGATAAGCCTGTGCTGCAGATCCTCCCTCAGGATCCTCATCACTTGAATCCAATTTTCCCTCAAGGGCATGGACAAAGGCTTCAGGTTGATTGAAGTATGTCAATGACTTTCGAACACGGGTTGGGATGATGAGTTGGAAATCGGGTGGGCTTGGTGCATAAATTGACAATGCATCTCTGACCTTCAAGTGCAATGCAGAAGTGATGGTGTCGCTCTTCAAGAGGGGGCGACGGCAGAGTTCGTTATGTAGCCCATAGCTCACCCATGATAGGCGCCATTTTGCAGAGTCACGGTGCAGGTGATTTGGTCCTGCATCAACCTGGGTAGGAGAAATCCGTGGGTATAATGCCATCGCATGATCAACAGCATCCTTGCCCTTGCGGAATTTGACGAGATCGACATGAGTGAAGTTGTTGTCATACCAGCGCAGGAAAGTGGTGATGGATGTGCAGTATTCAAGGCACTCATCGGACCATGAGATATTGAATGGTGCATCACCCAAAAAGCCATTCTTATGATTCCCAGGCTCTGGAGGGTCCAGAGAGGGGTCATCATCAGGGACCTTTTCCTTGGCCTCCCTGATGCGTGCCTTGGTCTTGGCATGTACATCATATGTTGATCCACGCTCAAAGAACCCACCAGGTAGTGGCGAAGAAGAATTGGTGCGTGAGGGGATGGGCTTGAATCCACAATGATCCCATTCAATTTTCCAGTGTTTAAAGCATGGCAATAATTCACTAAACACCACATGTGTGAACTGTTCATCAGGTGAGCTTGGCATCCATCCAACAAGTATATCCTGGCTACATACCTCCACTTCAGTCCCTGGCTCCACAGCAAGCAAAGGATCTTGAAGAATCGCATCAAATAGTGCATAGGATGCATCAAAGTAGTTAAGTTGGGTGATGTCCATCATGTAGGCATTGACAGGGTCAATCCAAGCATGGATCTATGGCCAACAGATCAGTTGATAATTCTCATGTCATAATAATTTGTTGATAGTCCACCCAGATGTTCGCGAACATTTTGGTGGATGACAGACATATGGCCAGCTCCACCATAATGTTCACGAACATTTCGGTGGATGACAGACGTATGGCCAGCTCCACCAGGATGTTCGCAAACATTTTGGTGGATGACTGAAATATGCCCATACCTGCCATCATGTTTACACACATTATGGTGGATAGGGCTAGACAAACGAAATATGATTGTGACATACCTCCTTGAAAAACTGTTCATATTCTGTTGAAATGTCATCAAACTTCGATGGGAGACCATTTGTGATCAGAATCATATGCCACCTGTGAATGACGCCAGAGAAGAGGACGTTGAAGCGATAGCGACATTTTTGGACCACCGACTCAGGGAGAATATTTCGGTTTGGCTCAAGGACCTTTTCGACTGCACTCCATAGTGCTGTTCGGTAGTCGATATATCGTGATGAGTGATCCCGATGTGAGAACTGGAAAATGTCATCTCCATAAGTCCGCTGTGTCTTCTTCGACCCTTTCTTGACAATCGTCGCCACCCCAGCCACCACCTCGGCATCCTCCACACCTTTCCAGAACTCCACATTGAAGTATGCATCAAGTGGGGGCATCCTCTCAACTTTATCAATGAACGTCTTTGTCATATCCATTCCCGGCCATCGACTTCCGGTCCCTCCGATTCCTCCGTTCCAACTCCGCTCCTCCCTCACTAACCTCGGAGCCCCCGTTATTCCGCAATCCTCTCGGTAACCCTCGATGGTCACCACCCCCCCATTCCAATTTATTACCTACGCCTCCCTAAGTACGGAGCCCCGAAGACTTCCGGACAGCTCCGACGTCCGCTAGCGCACCCCTGCCTCCGCTGAGCAATACACTCGCCTGCCCTGCAGAGTCCACCTTCGGGCTTATCCCTCCTTTCCGTTTCTGGGTTATCGCCTGCCTTTCCGCTAACCCCGTGAACCGACTCGTCGGTAATATTCAGTCAGCTAATGGTTAAACCCCGTTAGCTCCGCTCCGTTCGGCTCCGCCAATTGCGGAACCGTCTCCGCTGTAACCATATATATATCCCACTTGTACATAGGTTACGCCCCAGTAGAAAAATCAACTAGAGTTCCCCCCTAGGTTCTAATTGCCAGTCAGTAAGTTAGGGCACGGACGTGTCACTAGGCACAGCGCTCCTGGCAGAAGTCGCTGAGGCCGAAGCCCTCCGTTACGGAGACATTCTTTCGTCTCAAGTCTGGTCTCTGACAGTCTTGACAAAATGCAGTGCCAGTTCATCAAGCTCTTCGGTTTTCGCCTTGCGTGATTTGTGCGTCAACTTCCCATCCAGTTCCTTCAGGAGTGCCTCGAATCGCTCATAATCGAAGTTATCATCCACGTCAGACTCCGTCATGAGAAGCCCCAGACGTTCATTTTGTGCTTGGACATATGTCCACAGATACTGTTGAAATGATGAAATCAATGATGTCATACATAGTTATTTCACATAGCAAGCAACATACCGCACATGTATGACCAAGAAGTTTTGTCGAGATGTGGTTTATTGTGAAGCCCTTCCAGTCACGGTAGTACTTGCCGACACAGACAAGTTCCATCAGTCCCCGATTGGACCTTTTGTCAGCTGCAATCCGCTGGAGCTTCCTGTGTGTGCCGAGCTTTGGCCACATCACCTTGCGGATATCAAGGTCAATCCCGTCAGGCCCCTCCTTGGCTGCAGCAGCTGACCGCCACAGAGTTGGCCTCCACCCTGTCCTCACCTGGACATTGAGAAGGTGCTGATAAATGGGCACCAACTTTTCTTCCTCTGATGCCATGACTTCGATGACATCCTTGTTTCGTGCGAGAAGCTCAATGACGAAGCTCCCCATACTTTCATCTTGTTCCAAAACATCTAAAAAGCTTGTGTCAGTTTGGATACGAATTTTGCGTTTTCCTCCACTTGCCCAAATCATACACCGCAGCAGGCCATGTCACAAGCTCTAGGAGCTTTAACTTCCATTCCTTCAACCTCTCCTCATCCTTCCGATATATTTCCCTCTCCTCCGACGTCGCCATATTATCAACCACCTTCCCTTCCACTGCTTCCCCATACTTCTTTACCTCACCGGCTACCGCTGCATAAGCAGCCTGTAATGCCCCAATTCTGATGAATAATGATTATTATCAAATTATTTATAGCGAAAGAAAGCCGATAAATAATGTATCATACCGATGTTGTCCATTCAGAACTTTCAATTGGCCAGCCCTTGCTGCTAGCCAACCCACCTCACTCAGTTCAAGAACTGCCAATGACTTATGGTTATCTGGCGTGATTATTTTTGGCCAGTCAGTACTGGTCACCCAGGGTTGCCGGATCAACAGCACAACTGGCATATCTGGTCGTAGTCTTGATGGACCACTGTCCTCAATGATGCTATCTTTGATGCCATCCAACCCGGCTTGGTCGATGGCCCGTGTATTCCTCACACCGTAGGTGAGAGGGAGAGAACTGTGGGTGTGAGCCTTCAGCTCACAAATGCCAATGAAGGCTTTCTCACGCAGCGCATGGGACACTGCTATTGCCTTGTCATATGTCAAACGTCTCAGGTCCTCTGAGATCACCATGTGGCGTGAAAGGCCTTGGATATTCACATTGGGGAGCACTGTGCTTCCAGCCATGGTGGATGGGTGATGATGGTGGTGGGTGGTGAGCTGTAGTGTCTGATCGATCAATCGATCAGATCAATCACCTCACTGTTACTCATCATTACTCAAGTCCTACCATTCTGACTCATTCACCTGGTTGGCATAATTATTTCCCCAAATGCTGATATCACAACACTTTATCCTTGGTCCACCAGAACGTTCGCGAACATTCTGGTGGCAACCATGACATTACATGGGTAGGTGACCTATGTCTCAATATTCCTTCAATCCACCAGAATGTTCGTGATCAATCTGGTGGACCAAGGGTTGTGATATTATCAGTCCTGTATAATTTATTGTGTCTAGGTTCTATAATTATTGTACTGACAACCCACTTCTCTGCCATACTGTTCGCGTAAATTCTGGTGATCCTGCCTAAATTGACATGGCGGAACCCTTGCAGTGACGGAACCCTGACACTGTTTTCCCATAATGTTTGTCACGGACACGACTGGGTGTATCCCCTTCTGTTGGGTGGTGAGCTGGAGCTTGACAGCAGCCGGGGAGACGACTTTGACAATCTTGAAGGGGCCTAGCCATTTATGGTCCAGCTTCTTGGTCAGGCGGTCTGTCATGTAGTTCTGGGTGCTGAGCCAGACCCGGTCACCCTCTTGGTACTTAGGGGCTGCCTCACAGCCCCAGTCGTAGTAGCGGGCCATTTCGTCCGCTGCATGTTCCAGTGCTGCTTTCGCCTCCTCTTGCATCTTCATCATCCTAGATGAGAAGGCATCAGTGGCTTCCACCTCGGTACGTGTGGGCTCTGTCCCCATCCTGGGGTGCTGTCCAGTGTCGAGTTCGAAGGGGGTCCGGCAGGTGGAGGAGTGGACTCGGTTGTTGTAAGCGAACTCTGCTAGTGGGAGCCAATCCACCCAGTCATCTTGGCAGTGGTTGAGGAATACCCGGAGATAGGCTTCGATCTCTTGGTTGACCCGCTCTGTTTGTCTGTCCGTCTGGGGGTGGTAGGGTGTGGAAGGGGTTAGCTTGACTCCCAGGAGATCTGCGAGTTCTTTCAAGAAGTGCGAGATGAAGGCGCTTCCCCTGTCACTGAGGATCTCCTCAGGGAGCCTGTGGTGTCTCCAGATGTGCTCCAGGAAGAGCTGGGCGATCCCAGCCGAGTCTATGGACGTCACAGTGGGGACCGTGTGGATACATTTTGACAGACGGTCCACTACGACCAGGATGGTGTTGTAGCCTTTCAAGTCTGGGAGCTCTCCCACCATGTCCACTGAGATCACCTGCCAGCGATGGGTGGGGACTTTGTTTGGTTCCAACTTTCCGTGTGGGGAAGGATTTGACACGGTTACAGGTGTCGCAGCCACGTACGTACCGCCCAACATACTCTGCCATCCAAGGCCACCAGTAGTTGCGGGAGACGAGTTCCATTGTCCTGGGTGCCCCATCACCTGCACATCGTGGTGGAGCCGTACCAGATCATGGCAGAGTTGCAGGTCTTTTGGAACTTACACCCTTCCCTGGTAGAGGACTAATTCTCCTCGTCTCTCCCACTCGTCCGGCCTCAGCGTCCCCTCCCCTAGTTCCCTCATGGCCTTCACCACCCGCTCATCATGATCCTTCGCTTCTCGTATCCTTTTCAGAATATCCGCCTCCTCGCCCTCTACTGAGACTGCCTCTGTTGCATGGGCCTTGAACCAGGCTGGTTGGAGGAGTGTCAGCCCCTCGTTGTCATCTCTTCCCTTTGGGTGGTCAGGATGGCGAGAGAGCATGTCCGGTTTCCCCATGAGCTTCCCTGGGTGATGGACGAGGGTGAAGTAGAAGCAGGAGAGGAAGAGGGACCAGCGTGCTTGACGTCGGTTAAGTCTCTGGGCCATGCGGAAGTACCCCAGGTTGCAGTGGTCAGTGTAGACTTCAACCTTCTCCTCAGCACCCTCTAGGAAGTGCTGCCATTCTTCGAGGGCCCGGACCATTGCAAGCATTTCCTTGTCGTACACCTCATAGTTCCGCTCTACGTCCATAAAGCTCTTGGACATAAAGGCTACCGGGTGGAACTCTCCATCTGACTGGAGCTGGGAGAGGACCACACCGGTCGCGAAGTTGGAGGCATCACATTTGAGCCTGAGATGGCCCAAATCTGTGGGGAAGGAGAGGACGGGGGCAGAGGTGATGGCTTCTTTGAGGGCATGGAAGGCACTGTCTTCGTCCAGCCCCCAACTCCAGGCCTTGGTCTTCCGGGTCAGCGCATGGAGGGGTCATGCTTTTTTGGAGAAATCTCTGATGAATCGATGGTAGAAGTTCATGAACCCTAGAAAGGATTGTACTTCCTTCACCTTGGTTGGGGTCGGCCAGTCAAGAACTCCGCAGACCTTCACCGGGTCCATTGCAATGCTGCCCTCAGAAATGACGAGACTGAGGTACTCGATCCAGGTCTGCTCGAACTTGCACTTCTCTGGCTTCAGGAAGAGCTTCCGCATCCACAACGTCTCCAGGACCTCTCGGATGACCTTCCGGTGTTCCTCTAGGGTGGAAGTGAAGATGAGTATGTCATCCATATAACAGATGACAACCTCCTGGCCAATGAAGTCCCGGAGGATGTCGTTCATCATCGTCTGGAAGGTTGCAGGGGAGTTGCACAGGCTGAAGAACATCACCATGGGCTCAAATAGCCCCCGGTTGGTCGTGAATGCTGCCTTCCACTCGTCACCATCCTTAATCCGGACGTTGTTGAACCCCCAGCGTAGGTCTAGGGCCGAGAAGTACTTGGCCTTGCGGAGGCAGGCAAGAACGTCCGAGATGAGTGGGAGGGGGTATGAGTTCTTTACCGTGATTTCGTTCAGTTTTCGGTAGTCTTGGACCAGCCGCAGCGACCCATCCTTCTTTTTGACAAAGAAGACCGGGGCTCCCATTGGAGACTTGGACAGCCATATGCGCCTGTTCTGTAGGTTTTCGCATAAGAACTCGTCTAGTTCTTTCTGCTCTGGGCATGAGAGGGGGAAAGTTTTTCCTCTGGGCAGTTTGGCGTCCGGCACCAGGTCTATGGCATGGTCCCAAGGCTTCCGGGGGGGTAGTCGGTCGAAAGCCTCTTTCAAAAACACATCCCAGAAGTCTTGGTAGTGACCCAGCACTAACTCTTCAAACGATGTGGGCTCTGCATCCGGCTCACGAGCCTCCTGGGCCATTCGCTGGGAGGGCATTGTAGTCGCCCTTAAGTCATGGCCACCCTGAGGGGATGATCGCAGCATAGATCCCATCCCCAGGTTCTATCAGAGGGTCCTGGTTGTCCGGCACCTGTGGTGATTGGCAGGACGATGGGCAGCGGGACATGACAACCCTCTGTCGCACCCAGTCTACTTCCGGGTTGTGGTGGAGTAGCCACGAGTGCCCTATGATGAGGGATTGTCATCCCAGGTTCGCAACAGTGAAATGGGCCCGCTCTGTGTGCCTCCCGAATGTTAGGAGGGCTTCTAGCTCCTCAGTTATGGCTCCATTCTCATTTGGGGTCCTGTCGACGTTATGGATGGGGATGGGCTGTGGGAGCGGGGTCATCTCGAGCTTGTGCTTCCGAATGAACTTGGGGCTCACAAAGTTCCCAGTGGCCCTGGAGTCTAGGAGGGCGGACATGGACACAGAGGCGAGGGAGGTCAGGGTGGTCAGCTTCACGGTAAGGTTGAGTGACCTGGGGGACACTGCTTTGAGAGGACATAGATGGCGGGTGGGGATACCGCTACTTCAGGTGCTACCCTTGAGTCTCTCTTGCTTTCACAGGCTGAGGATGTGTTTTTCCTCTTTTTCTTTGCGATAACTCAGTGGAACTTTTGCATTGGTGTTGGCTTACACATGCTGCGGTATTTACACGAGTTGTCCGCTACAGGTGGCCAGGACACATCCCTCACTGGTCGCCTTCCTGAAAATCCTCTTGGGGATCCTCTGCTGGCCCTCTCTGCTCCATCTCTGGCTCTCCAGTCAACTGGCTCCTCAGTCCTTCCATCAGTGCCCGGAGGTCTTCAGGGTGGAGGCATCGTACTCGACAGACCTTGGGGTGCTGGCACTCCCGGGCAATGTGCCCTGGGGCATCACAGTTGTAACACAGCCTGTTCCTCCTCTGGTCGATCCTTGAGCGATCAAGGTCCATTGGCTGTGGGCCTGCTCCACTCGCAGGGCGGACTGTAGGGGTTGGAGGTAAAGGTATGGGTGTGGGCCACGGGGGTGCAGGCATGGGGCGTGCATGAGAGGGGGCAGTAGTTGGTAGGGGTTGTCCCAGCGGGAATGGGGGTCTGGACAGGGGTGTGCAGGGCTGCATTGCCTGGAAACGTCGCCATTGGTTATCAAGGAGAGTGGCCTCACATTTCCATTCAGCCCAGGTGGTGGGCATGGGACGGAGGCAGTAAATGCTCTCGCAGAGCCGGGCGTTGATTGATTGCTCGAAGCGGTCGACTAGCCCAACGTCACCCAGCCACGAGGTGGGTCCCAGTATTTCAAACTCCTGGATGACCTTATCCACGGAGTCACTCCCTTGTCGGATGTTTGCCAGTTTCTGCCAGGCTGTGGCTTCCCGGTTTGGATCCTGGAACATGGCATTGAGTTCTGTGTTGAACTTGTCCATGATGAGTGCAGGCGAGCTGGCCGTCAGCAACATGATGGTGCATTGCATGGCCCATGCTCCTGCAGTCCCTCCCTTCATATAGGAGAGCACAAAGAGGATCTGCGAGAGGGCGCTGGGGAACTCGGCCGTGCGGACATGGAAGTAGATACCACATTCAGCTTTGAAGCGGTCAAGATCCTTGCTGGCTCCCGAGAAGGGGGTAGGGGGGGCAACCTTGGGGCCCTTGGGTCTGGGCACGGGTGTTGGCGCAGGCAGGGGGGCAGGAGCGGGTATGGGGGTGGGTGCGGGTGCGGCCCGGTTCAGGGCATGACTTTTGACAATGGCCTGTAGTTCTTCAAACCAGGCCAACAGGTCATCATATTGTTCTTCTGACACCATGGCAGGGGAGGAGGTAGAGGAAGTGTAGTTGAAACCTTCTTCTGCTGTCAGGGACACATCTGGGGTCAAGGCGGTCCGGGCGTAGCGTCCGGTGCTAAGGACCTCACAGGGGGTAGATCGGGCGTGCATACTGGCAGGCCTGATGCGGGACAGCAATCCCTGGCCACTTAGACTGAAGTGGGAATGTTGAGTTATTAAAAGGAAACTATGCTACTTACCTGAAGTGGGAATGTTGAGAAGAAGGTTATTCCCACCCCAGGTGTGTTTATATACATGTGGCTTGGGTCACATGAGGTCTGCCACGTCACCCTGCATACAGCTGCAGTCACCTGGGTGTCCCCATGGGGGATCCCGAGGGTGTATGCTGCACGTGCGCGCACTAGGTTGCACCCTGGAGCTGTCCAGGGCGTCCAGGGCTAGGCATGTCATGTGTGCATCGTGGGCGGGTCAATAATACATAGATATAAGGGAAAGGTCATCCGTGTGAAATAGAAATAGAAGTGGAAGAGGGATAGAGGGAGGAGAGAACATGAAGGAAGGGTGCAGGGTGAGAGAAGAGGTACTGGGTGAGGTGGGCCCAGGTGGAGGCAGGTCGGGCGGGTGTGCCCTGACAGTAGTCACTCCATCATGCTCTGCCTCCCTGAGTCCATGAGAGCCATTCACCCAGTCTTCCATGTGTCTCAAATTGAACCAGCCACTCCTAACGTCATCCTGAACTGCAACCAACCTCTGCCTCTGCCAATTGTGATTGATGGACAACCTGAGTTCGAGATTGGAGAAATTCTCGACTCTAAGATCAATCGCCATAGATGGGGTTGTAACCTTGTCTACACCATGCATTGGTTAGGTTATGAGGGGACTGATGAGGAATACTCTTCGCTCTTAGCTTCGGAACTTGATCATGCTCCTGATCTTGTTGTGGCTTTTCATGCCCACTATCCACACAAGCCTGGTGTCATATCCATACAATCCTGACCTCTGTTCCGGGCTCCCGGAACTCCGAACCTGACTTCCAGAGTCCTGCTTCCCTTCTGCCACCTCCTCCTTGCCGACTTCCAAGAGGTTATCCCACCTCCGGCTCCCACACCACCTTCGGTCCGACTCCGGAACATTCCGGGTCCGACCTCATCCTCGACACCTTCCAGATGAGCATGCAACACCTATGTTCCCGACTCCGGACCTCTGCTCCGGAATCCTGTTTGCGTCTCCGTCTCTGGAACCTCCAGTCTTAGCTCTGACCTCGGACTTTGACCCCACCTCCGCTTATACCCATTGTATTGGTTAGCTCATTCCATTTAATTACGTTTGCCAATATTCCGGAGTTTAACCTCCGAGTTCGGACTTTCCGGACTTACTCCGAACCTTGCAACTATTGCATTGTCCATTTCAATTCTGCTATTCTCCCTCATTCCTATTTGGGCTGCTGCTTCCTTCTATTCAGTCAGCTAGCCATTCCCGACTCCCATCCCCCTTCCTTCCTTCTTGGGCCTTGGCCCTTCATTCCTCCTTTGGGAAACACCATTGAGTCAAACACTTGACCCTCGGTGTTGTTCCTCTTTCCATCTCCCTTTGTCTCCTTTTGTCCTACCCTTGTTCCTTTTGATTCCGGACCCCTCCTTATATACAATGTACCTAGTAACTTGTAACCTCAGTCCGAAATCGACCTGAATTCCCCCCAAGAGACTTTCCCTCTGCTAGATCCGAAATTAGGGACCCCCAGGACAACCAGCAATGGCACAGCGCTCCACCTGAGTCGCTGAGGCCAAGGTCCTTCCATGCTAAGTCTCCGATTCCACTCCGGAGTCGTCCGAATCCGCAAGTTCTAACACCTGGGCCTGAGTACTAGGTTCGATAAAATCTTCTTCTTCTCCACCACCTCTGCCTCCTCCAGCATTAACATTCCTCCTGTCCACAGTACCTCCCTTAGCCTCTCTTGTGGGTCTTATGGCCTTCAGGGTTCAAGCCTAAGAAGGGGACACTGTCATATCCATACCAACTCTGCCCAACCACCAACCTACTCCGCCACCATTCTGGTTCACTTCCAGTTCATCCTCCCCCTCACCTCCGCCATTCCCTCTGGTATACCTCTGGTCCACCTCCACCTCCGATCTCTGGTACCTTCTCCAGTACCCCTTATCCTCATCATAGAAGACTATTAATATTTCTATCTACCCAACATTACTATGGACCTCCTAGGACCTCCACCAACCCTGCAAAGGTTTTCCCATTACCCAATAGCTGTCACTAATTCCACCCTTCACTTACCCACTCCACAATGCTCGATAAGGCGATTCTCTCACGAGCTTGCCAACCTGGCAAGTGGGTAAGTCCTCCTTGGGTTTTCCCTTTTGTCCTGTATTATGTATATAGGTCATGTACCATAGTTGATGGCACTTCAGTGCAAAATCAATGACTAGATCCCCCCAGAGTTCATGCCCTCCCATTCTGAAGTTAAGGACCAAACAGCAAGTGTAATTGAACGTTGGCACAGTGCTCCACTCCAAGTCACTGAGGTCACGGTCCCTCCACTTGTCCTACCTCTGGCCCCCCTTCCGGGGAAAGGTCCAGACATGCTTGTTCCCACTTGTCATGTTCTGACAAAGTCCATGGAAGCACTCGATCACAAATTGAAACTCAAACCCAGTGCTATATGCTCTCTACTGAGAAACCTTTCTGTGCTAAAAGGTTTGGTGAAAAACCATTGAGTATTAATTATAAACTGTTGTCCATGTTGGATTGAAGTTTGAATTCTCAATCAAAGCAACCATGCACACATCTCCTACCTAATTCCTCACATCAATTTCGATTTCCAACCTCCCTATATGCAATACACAATCCATTGCAAACAGTTTCCTCTATACTCCACCACATTTAAAGGACTCACTCTCGACCACATTGTGTTGGACTGCAGAGAAGATGTGGTTAACTATACATGGCCCTCATGCAAATCTGTCACAGGTCTCATGCTTTGCCATTCATCCCTCAGACTTTATGAAATCAATGATGATATATGTATGTCTCAGTGGCTAGAATTATTATTTGAAATTTAAGTTTCAAACTCAAATCCATATGTTGATCCTCTGAGTTCAAATTTCGGCTTTAACGGTACTCAGCACCGCAATCTCCCATCATGTGGATGAGCCTCCCACCATTGGACTGTGCTAAGATGTTCAAGATGATTTGATTGTCTTCAGCCGTCAGATGGAAACTAGTCGTGATGGTCTGGGCATTATCTTCACAGTGCTGGGCTACTCCGAGTCGGGCACCTACAGTGGATGTCCATGTGTGTCAGTTTGAGTCAATCATGACATTAGTGTATGGAAGACTCAAAGAGGGATCCATGCATGAATTAGCAGGCCAAAAGGGAGGGGCCAGCCAAAGAAGCCAGAACCACATGAAAGATTGAAGCGATTTTGGAGGACGGAACTTACCAACAATAACAGCCCCTACAAAAGGATGATCCAGCACCCAACGAGTAGCTACATTCGCGATACTCAAGCCCCCATGGCGATCTGCAATCGTTCGAAGGCTTGTGAGCAAAGTTTGAAAGAGATCCCATGTTCCCCATCCGTTGATGACGTCGAGATACTGAACGAACCATTATGCAATTAGTGAGACAAGGATGGCTCATATAAGGACAAAAAGGATGAGCTTCGAGCTTACCTTCCGCTGAGAAGGCGTTATTTTATCCTTATATGAGTCTGGTTGAGGCTTCCCTAACCAGAAATCAGAAAGGAATCCACCGCACTGGGACATGATTCGCCAATCATTAGATTAGATATGATCAACACGAAAAAAGCAGGTCGGGCATACCAATGTGCCATATGTCAGGAGCTTAACGCCATGTTTCTTACATACAATGGCCATGCGATAGAGCGGCCGGACATCGATTAAAGAGAACTAGTGGATGTAGTCTCAATCAGTTCCGGTGGTAATAAACTGGCCACCCACCTGCACTTGATTAGTAAGAAGTTCACCGGGACCGATAGTTTCGCAGATTTCGTTGACATGATGAGAGTCAAAGTTGACAAGGCCTAAAGCCCTGACTTTGAGCTTGCCATCACGTTTAATATCAACCAGGTATCGGAACACATTGAGATAGTCCAGGTTGTCATAATGTTGCCAGTGTACTTGAAGTATGTCAATCGTGTCCCCCATGGTTCTGCGCATACGCTCACGCACAGCATCCTCTACTCGGGAACGGCTGTATGGGATGTGAGATTCCGTGAATATGCACCATTTTGTAGCGCAGAGCGGTGGATGTAACGGCAATGAAGGGCGTCTGCTTGGCCGAAAGGTTATTTCATCCTCACCGAAGATATTGTTATCCGCTCACAACAAGGCTCGACGAAATTGGCCAAAGATTAACTCTGCAGAGCCATAGTGGTCGGCTGTGATCGCAGGAGACGGATAGGAGAATCAGGGGGAAAAAAAAACACGAGGTACAAGGTGAAACAAAGTGTTCGTACCCTAATTGACACCGACACGCAAAGTAAAGAATATTGTTGATGAACAAACGCTAAGATCGAAGAGATAGGAGTCAAAATATACTTGCCATATCTACAGAGCAGTGGATTCAGTGAGTGATCACGGATGGTGCAGGTGTTGTCGGCGCACCAAAAGTCGTGAATCCATGAAGATAGTGCTGGTTCATCTCCGACTTGACTTTGGACACAGGGGCAGTGCCCCATGCAGGAGATGACAATTGCCAGAGCCCGATCCAGATGCGAGGGACGGTGAGGGGCCCTGATTGTTAGACCAGGTGTGAGCATAAGTTTGGCATGCGTCGGCTGAGGCGTGTAAAGGAGTTGATGCATACCGAGGTTGATCTATGACAGAAGGTACATTAGCTGGGTGATAACATGTGGCAATGAAAAAGTGCGAACTGACGGTCTCGAGGGGGGGCTGGAGCATTGTTGAGGGAAGGGTGAAAGGGGATGGATGGATGATGGACGAGAGGCCAGACAAGGATGGATGGGCAGACGAGGGTAGACAAGGATAGACAAGGGTTGGCAAATTACTGCTGGGCGGAAGTCACGGGTCCCATGCCTGTCGGGTGGAGCCGTGTTTCCACCGTCTAGTACTTGGGTGCAGACGCAGGCGTATCGCGTTGGGAAACCTTTCCTAAGCGGACTTGAATGCGTGGTTGTATGATCATTTGGACTTGCCAATAATCCATGTCTGTCACGCTCCATCTCAACTGCTGGCTACTTGGCGATGATGCTAGCCAAGTGTTCCCGGTGGCAATTTCGAAGACAGCGACTGTCGGCATCCTCAGCCATCAAAGAGCAGAAGACGGTCGCTTTCCAACACCTCGCACTCTGGAAGGTTTCCATCCCAGTCGACGACGGTTTTGATGCGAATGTTGAACTTGAAAACAAACAAGTACTATCGCCAGTGAAGAGATTGTCCTACAAGACCTACACATCATTATTCGGTTCCCGCGTGTTGGTGAGTGATAGTCGCGAAGCTTCCCCCGCCCGCGACCTATTTTCTCATTCAAGCTTGTCTTTAGTGCCACAATTAGATCCTCCTATTCTCGAACTGTACTGTCTCATTCATGGCGATGGCGCCAACCATATCTTTCCGGTCCAAATTGCGAGTACAGAGTCTGTCGGTACCCTCAAGAAAGCCATCAAGGAGGAGAAGTTCGCTCTCCCACACATTGACGCAGACACCCTCAATTCTGGAAGGTTTCCATCCCAATCGACGGCAGTTTCGAGGAGAATGTGAAGGCTGAACTTAATGATGAGGAAACTCTATCGCCTGTGCAGAGATTATCTTCCATCCACCTCAGGATGGATATCTACACATCATTGTTCAGTCTCCCCCCGTATTAGTAAGTGCAAATGATTGATCGATTTTGGTGAACCTGACGATGGCCAAGGCAAGAGTGTTTCACCTTCATCGTATAAGGCAACCGTGTCCCCAAGGGCCGGGCGGAATGGGCTTCAAAGTTTGCGCAAAAGGCACCTTCGGAAAAAGGGAAGCCGAAAAATTTCGCTGCTGACCAGAGAAGAAACCCTCCTGCATTCTGTTTCAATCGCCCACCATCGACCGCCGCGACGATACCTATCACATTGCACAATCCCATATTTGGCCAGTTCCAAGATGACTGCAAAACTTACATACCGACGAAGGCAGACCATGACTTAAAGCTGTCAAGTTCTATGTCAGAGTTTTGCGATGCCGAGAAAGGGAGGGTGGAGAAGATTTTGGAGGTACGGGCTCCACTTTTTGGTGGCCCAAATCGACAGGTATATGACTGACGGAGATCTTCGGCGCAACAACTTTTGCTTCGGGCTCATGGAAGTCAAGTCAGAGATTATCCTAGGCAGTGCTGAGCCTATCTTTGAAGCGGCCTGGTACTACGCTGCTAATCTGGGCTCCAATCTCCCTTGTTTTATTCTCTACATTGCTGGTGAGGTTGCATGTGTGTTCTCGAGGTGCATCATGACCTAAAGTTCATGTTGCAGGTGCCCATATTGGTTTTGCAGGCGCCCTGCTGTGGACCATACGCCCTCATCTACAAGTTGTAGCACCTACTTTGCCGCTCTTCTATCACACATCCGATGTCGATATGTGGATGCAAACCGCATGTTTTTTGGGTGCAGTGAGCGTTGAATACTACGAATCCGAACTTCCATGTATTACTGCCCCGTCCCCGCCCAGCCACCCAACGTGGGATTCCCGCATCCTGCCCACTTCCTTTCTCTGGACGACAATTCATTCGAATACTTAAGGAAGAGAAACTCGTATTTATGGCACTGCCGGTGATGACAAAATATGCATCAAGTTCGTCCATCAATACTCGAAGGAACCATCGCAAATCCTCATCATTGGGATTCGCGCCTTCCTACGGCTTTCAGCCGTTCCCGGTGGATGGTATATGGTTGTCATTAATTTCATCGATAATACTTATCATGAATTGGAGGATTCATATGCAAAAGCCTCATTTGAAACCGGAAGGCGACCAGTCTCCACCAAGCAGGATATGTGCACGGTGACATTCGAACTACCAACATCATGGTGAAGACGGTACACCCGGAATCATGCTAGTTGACTTTGACTGGGCAGGTGTACCTGAGGAAGTACGATATCCAATGAACGTGAACAATGAAGAAATCAAGCGACCTTCCGGAGCGGATGATGGCGAGCTTATCCTGGCCCAGCATGATTTAGATATGATTGATTATATGTATCTGCCTGTGTAAACATTGTGGGGATCATTTGAATCACTATCAAGGGTGAGGTCCGTCGAACAAGACGGCAAAGAGAATCCTTAAGGGCCTCAATCTTGTGAGGAGCCTTGTGGTTCTGAGGGCGGTAAGTTATGTAATATTTGAGAACAATCAGGGCAAAATAGCAGGTCCGATTTGTTGATTTCCAATACCCTTCTCTTGGTTTCACCCCATGCAGTTACAACCTTCCACAACATGCACATGCTGTGCATGATCTCTTGCTGGTGGTTAACGCTGATAAACCCCAAACCACCATCAAACCACACCTTCCCCCAAGCTCATTACTGCTGCCCTGATCTATGAGTGCCGGGCGACTAAAGATAAGGATAAAAGGATAAATTGCAATCATGATCCTCAGCACGTATCACATACCTATCTTACAACCATGCACGTCAGAGCCCAGACCCTTACAATGCCCACACTTGCGAGCTGCAGGGCAGATCTATGGTGGATGGATGGCCTGCTGGTGAGTCCTCCCCCAGTTTAACACCATCCTGACAGACAATCGGGTCAAGTCGCACACCTGTCGTAGGCACATATGACTGTGTATGCATTAGCGGGAGTTAGTGATGGCGCACTTAACAACATGCTACTCACATATTTCTTGATCACTTTCTCTAGGGCGGTTGGAATGATCTTCCATGGAAAAACTTTCAAGTCCTTCTCAATATTCCGAGGTTTAGGTTCTCCGAATCCCATAATAAGAGCGAAGAAGGAGCCAATCCCTTTTCCTGGCTTGCTCTTCACTACTGTTTGAGGCTTGAATCCTTCTAGATTCCGTCAGATCCGATTCTTTTCCTCGATGCTGAAAGGAGAATCGATGATCATCTTGAGCAGGAAGATGAGATCGACTGAAGTAATAAAGCATTCGTCTGCATCGTCCCAATAATGCAGGACACCACGATCGACGTGGGTTGGTACTCCTCAGGTGGAATAGACTTGAAAGCGAGATGAACGTCGGCCCCATCCTGACGACGCCAAAATTGCACGAGTCTCCAGCAACTAACAAAATCTTTCTCCGACCTTACAGAGGAACTACTGAATACTTATTGACCAACATGTGGAGACAAGTACGCACCATCCAAGAGCCATGTTATTCAAATCCCCCTTCAGCAGAAGTCTAACTGGGTTTCTCATTGTTCTTCGAGATGATAGCTGGCTGGTTTGAATTAGTGTAGATGGGATCAACGGTTTCCCGCTAATTGAGGTCCTAGCCCCAAAACCTCGTGACCTGTGCATATTCGCTGTAGACAAGGAGGCTTCCTGTTCCCCTTCAATTCCAAGATCGGGTGTGGACTGCAGAAGCTCTTCTTGAACGTCTTTGGGTGAGTGGGGTAGGTTTCCGTGGTAACGAGGATCGTTCACAGTATGGTGCTTGGGTTGAGTGGGGTGCTTGTGTCCCAAGGGGGTAGTACTGGTTTCTTGATGAAGAGGAAGGTGCATGCACTCCTCAATTGGGCTGTTCTGCATCGCTGATGAGTCATGACCCAATACCTAGGATTCGCCCTCGAAGGGGCTTCGAGGGAAATTCCCACGAAAAATTGAATTGAATTTTCGTTCTCACGACCCCTTTGAGGGATTCAATTTTTGAATGACCCGGCAACTCCCTCTATCCTCATCTGTTATCAGCCAGCAGGTGTCTGAACGCGATATCAATCCGATAGTTAGATATCGTGTTCTGGCCAAGTTGCGGACATTAGGGACGTTCACGGCACTCACAACTCAGGCAAAACTGTGCCAAAACTCAAACTCACAAGTGACTCAAAACTCCGGTGTGTTTTGAAAAGTGTGCCACAAGAGGGTGTTTTCGTGTTGCGGCTCCGAGCCGCAAGACTGTGAAAACCACAACTATCTGTTTTCACAACTCGGTTTTAAACAGTCTTAATTCCGTCCTGCATTCATGTGTTTGTCTCCAATGTAACTATACAGTTTCCCAACGTCTCCTACTACCTGAACCACACTGTGCAATGTCATTGCCTACCACACTCGTTACTACAACTAATTACAGCAGGTAGGATGGTCCTCAATTAAGTGAAGCATTAAATTAAATGTGTGGGGTGAAATGCACAGGTTGTACCAAAATCTTCGTGGATCATCAGCTTTGTACATGTAGTGGCCAACATAAATAGAAAGCATGCATTGACTGCATGTTGTATTGTTGCCCAGACCTCAGCTTGATTGGACTTGGGAGTCAGCTAAGGAAGAGGTAGCTTGAGTGCCGGAAGCTTGACTTGAACTGGAAGTGCTGGGGGAACTGAACTGGAGTCAGACAACGACCTGCTGCTACCAGATGAGATGCCGGAGCTGTTGTCAGAGTTGCTAAGAGACAAGAGGTCAAGGTGGCTAGACGTCCCTGCCTATAACAAAAGACAGTGCTGCTAGTGGCAGTATCTGGTCTGGAGGTTGAGAAACATGGTTTAGTCCAACCTGGATTAAGCGCTCGCATTTACGGAACCGGTGGCATAGTCGTTACATAATACATCCACATGCTCTAAGGCCAACGGACTTATGGGTTGATATCAGAGGGTCTGTTATGACAGTGTTTTGAACCTGTCGCTGTGAACGCCCTTTTGCTGCACTCAAAACTTACTCAAAAGTCTCTGAAAACTGTCACACAAGAGTGGTGAGTTTTGGCATTCTTGTGACTTAGTTTTTCCCGAGTTGTGAGTGCCATGAACGTCCCTATTAGGGGCGTTCACAGTACCACAAGTCAGCCAAAAGTTAATCAAAAGACGAAGTCACAAGTCAGCCACAAGACTCACCAACTTGTGACAAGTCAGTCACAAGACTCACTTTTGTCTTGGGGCTCTGGGGCTGCAAGAGCGCCAAACTGGTTTAAAAACAGGTTCCAAAACTCGGCCTTAAGCTGATTAAACCCCGTGCTGAGTCACATGTACTACTATCCTATACTGTACAGTTTCTTCCTCACCCGATTGGGTAGCTGCAATGCAATGCAAGTGTGCAGCTCCTTCAACAGTGGTACCCACACCAAATAAGCGTGCTAACTGGTCTACTGGTCTAAAAACTGAGGAGATCAGTACCCCCACCACACACCGCATCCAGTGGCTTGCCAACCCCACATGGATGGATCGGCTGGTATCCTACTTGCTTGAAAACCCATCTGTGCATCTCAAACTATGTGGAGATTCTTCCCAGACAGCGAAGGCAGAGAGCCGGTCAAGGGTCTGACTGATTTATGTTCCAGTTTGGTGTCCATACTTTTACTTGATTCGTTTTTTTAGGTTTCTACTGGTGAGAAGAAGAAGGACTACTGGGCTATCATTGCCAAGTCTATTTGGGATCGGGATGACGAGCCTGAACATGCTTTTTACATCAAGGACTTAGCCCACTATACCACTGCAATTCAAGGGCGGATCAGTTGGTGCATTGTATTTTGAGCACGCAAATTCAATCATCAACCTTCATCCGACAGGCTTGAAACACAGTACAACAAGTACCTTAAGTTCCTGAAGGAAACAGGTCAGGGTGTTAAGACAGATGAGGAAATTGAAGAAATCCACACAAATAAAATGGGTATGTAGAAATTTCCTCATATGTTCATGCACTAATATTCCTAAATATTAGCAGAGATACACTCGAGGTTCCCTTGGTTTGATGATTTGGATGGAATTTGGTCCATGCTTCCAAAACATTCCATTGACTTGATCTCAAATTCAACTGTGGGACAAGCCCAAGGGTCCGAAAACCTTTCTTCAGCCTCGCCTACTATGGATACAAATGTACCGGAGTCTCAGGATGCAACTCTGGCTGAGGTGTTGGAAGATGGCATGGACTTGGTATGTAAAGGAAGGATGAAACCAGTTAGTAGTTACTGACTCCAAGATATTAGAATAGTGTGTTGCTACTCCTGATTTCATCTTCCCCTTCCCCACTTCCATCACCCCATACTACCTTACTCGATGAGCAGCTGCAGAGTGTTGACACCAAACCTAAGGTTGACCCAAGGTTTGCACCCCAGCACTTGCAGCTCCCCGCTCCTATTACACCAACCTCAAGATCTATGACACCAGGCACATCTTCAGCCCATACCATGGCACGGGGTATCAAGATAAAGCGAGACTCACTCGCTGATTTCCATGAAGCAAGCAAATTTGAGTCTGAACTCGCAGAGCGAGAGTCAAACCAGTGGCATGCAGAATACATAGCACGCATTGCTACACATAGACAGTGTGAGGCAAATAAGCATGAACGCAGAATGCTCAAGTTACAAATCCGCCAACTAGAGCTGCAGCAACAGCAGCAATTGGATGTGGCACAGCGGCAGTTGGAGTCGCAAGAGGCACAGCGGAACCTTTTCATGCCAACTGGATTTCCACTCACACCCTGTCAGGGACCGCGTGTCAGTTCACGACGATAAGGGTGTTCCTGAGAATCCTAGTTGTTGTTAACGCTGAAGTGCCACCTTCAGCAGAGATAGGGCTTATATACATGGATACGCTATCCACTAGAGTGCGGCTACAAGCGAGATAAGAAACAGCCAATAGAATGATGACATGAAAAGATAACTATTCATTCGGATAATCGTAAGCGAGATGTGGGAAAGGGGTGACATGTGGATGGAAGATAGAAGTGGGATGCTAAGCGAGAGCTAAGCAAGATTACCTGCGTTCTTCGGATCACTCCGGATCGTCTGATGGCAACTCCCTTCCAGCATAGGGAGTCAGGGTAGCCGGTTAGGCCGTGCCCTGACACACCCCCAACATTACTTGCCACACCACAAATAGACCTTGGCAAAAACCTCCTTGGACTTGACTCGGCACCTAATCAATTCTAGTTGCACACTCTTTTTTTTCTATTTAGTACTATGGCTTTCAGTGTTGTCCATACACCTGATAAAATAAAGCCTCTTGAACATGTCGGCGCTTCTGCTGACCTTCTGTTTCTCCTGCTATCTGCAGTTCTGTTGGCACCCAAATAAACCCTTCAACTTCTTCATCATCTTCCCTCTCATCACAACCATGCAACCCATCTTCAACTCACCACAAGAAATCCTCATCAGACTCAAAGTTCTCTTCATGTGCTACCAATGAGTGAATGATAAGGCAGGCACGGACCCATTCCAGAGCGAGTTTGTAGTCACGCACACTATTGATTTGTTGACAGAGCCCCCAAAGAGATTGGAATTGGCCTTTAAGGAAACCTACTGCATGCTCTGACCGGATATGGACCTGAATTGACAATTATCAGTCACTAGGGGTGTTAGAACGGGCAGATTCGGACGACTCTGGAGTGGAATCGGAGACTTAGCATGGAAGGACCTCAGCCTCAGTGACTCAGGCAGAGCGCTGTGCCATTGCTGGTTGTCCTGGGGGTCCCTAATTTCGGATCTAGCAGAGGGAAAGTCTCTTGGGGGCATTTCAGGTCGATTTCGGACTGAGGTTACAAGTTACTATGTACATTGTATATAAGGAGGGGTCTGGAATCAAAAGGAGCGAGGGTACTCCGAAAGGAGACAAAGGGAGCTGAAAGGAGGGACAACACCGAGGGTCAAGGGTTTGACTCAATGGTGTTTCTCAAAGGAGGAATGAAGGGCCAAGGCCCAAGGAGGAAGGAGGGAGGATGGGAGTGGGGAATGGCCAGCTGACTGAATAGAAAGGAAGCAGCAGCCCAAATAGGAATGAGGGAGTATAGCGGAATTGAATAGGACAATGCAATAGTTGCAAGGTCTGAGGTAAGTCCGGAAAGTCCGAACTCGGAAGTTAAACTCCGGAATATTGGCAAACATAATTAAATGGAATGAGCTAACCAATACAATGGGTATAAGCGGAGGTGGGGTCAAAGACTGAGGCCGGAGCTAAGACCAGAGGTTCCGGAGACGGAGATACAAATGGGATTCCAGAGCGGAGGTCCGGAGTCGGGAGCATAGGTGTTGCGTGCTTGTCTGGAAGGTGTCGAGGTTGAGGTTGGAACTAGGATGTCCCAGAGTTGGACCAAAGGTGGTGTCAAAGCTGGAGGTGGGATAACCTCTTGGGAGTCGGCAAGGAGAAGGTGACGGAAGGGAAGTAGGGCTCCGGAGTTCAGTTTCGGAGTTCCGGGAGCCCGGAGCGGAGGTCGGGATTGTATGGATATGACAAGGGGAGGATCAGTTGAATATTTAGACTTATGGCAGAAAGATGGTAGTTGAACTGTCAGTTAGCTGGTATAAGAGATTGTGGCTTCTTGTATGGTACCATGCACCATGGTGTCAAACCATAAGCAGAGTCCCCCCATAGCCACTCACCATCTCGGAACAATTGGTCAGATTCCTTATAAGCATGTGACTCTTTAAAGGCCGTGGAGTCATGGACACTCCCTGGTGGGCCAAGAACATAGTCAATTATGTGTAGATTTGGAAGTGTCACTAACTAAAAGCAGATGAGTCAAAGCTTCGTGAAAATGGAATGTGTCAGAGACCAGGTTGAGATGAGGGAAAGTCTCCGTGGCGGAGGGCTTCGGCCTCAGCAACTTATGCCAGGAGCGCTGTGCCAAGTAACACGTCCATGCCCTAACTTACTAACTGGCAACCAGAACTGAAAGGGGGTAAACTCTAGTCGATTTTATTACTGAAGTGTAACCTATGTACAAGTTGGATATATATATGGTTACAGCGAAGACGGGTCCGCAAATGGCGGAGCCGAACGGAGTGGAGCTAACAGGGTTAAACATTAGCCGACTGAATATTACCGGCGAGTCAGGTTGCGGGGTTAATGGGAAGGCAGGCGATAACCCAGAAACGGAAAGGAGGGATAGGCCCGAAGGTGGGCTCTGCAGGGCAGGCGAGTGTATTGCCCAACAGAGGCGGGAGTGCGCTAGTGGACGTCGGAGCTGTCCAGAAGTCTTTGGGGCTCCGTACTTAGGGAGGCGTAGGTAATAAATTGAAAGGAGGGGGTGGTGACCATCGAGGGGTACCGAGGGGATTGCGGAATATGGAAGCTCCGAGGTTAGTGGAGAAGGAGCGGAGGTAGACCGGAGGGATCGGAGGTACCGGAAGTCGTTGGCTGGGGATGGATATGACAGAATGGCTGTTACAGGAATGGGTTCCGGGGAACCCAACCTGAGCCGTTCGGCTCACTAATGGAGGTGGCTGCGTAGCCATCGGAGGGAGAGCGGAATGGGATGAGTGTCTGGAAGTACAACCTGTGGGTTGGCCAATGGTAACTTGGCGCTCCTGGGAGCGTACCGGTAGCGAGTATGATGTGGGCTCCTTGAGGGAGCCACCTGGCTGTCTGCTAACGGGGACTTGGCGCTCCTGGGAGCGTGCTGGTAGCAGGTGTGCTGGGAGTGGTTGGCTAGCGGTGACTTGGCGCTCAATGGAGCGTACTGGTAGCGTGGGATACTGGGACTCCCAAAGGGAGTCACCCAGTTGGTGGCTATCGGTGACTTGGCGCTCATGGGAGCGTACCGGTAGCAGGAGTTGTTGGGGAAAGCAGGCTGGTGGACCAGTGCACGGTACTTGGGTGACTGTGGGAAGTGGGACCTGCAGGTGCGTGGCCAGGCATCCTGGAGCTGCCTGGACCATATCCCTCTCCTAAGGAGGTGGGATAGGCTACAGTTCCTGATAGGGAACTTCTGGTTGGATGGGAGTGACTGCTCAACCACCCGGTGGACTGGTGGGAGCAGGCAGCAGGAGGTTGGGTGTGGGAATGCCCTCCTCGTTGCAGTTTTGTCATGGAGAGGATGAATAGGGAGGTGGACATGGTTCTGAGGTTACAGGTCGAGTTTACAGTGGTGGCACAATGGTGAGGATGTTACAATTGCGGTACAAGGTTTGTGGGTTATGTATTCGATAATGATCCACATCCTCGGCATTTGCCTTTACATGTCATATGACTGGTTTCTATCTAATATCAAAGTCTCAATGGTCAAGGGAAGTCCCTTGAAACTTAACAATTACCCCAGCCAGCACCAAAACCCAGTGGGAAAGCTTGGCATGGAGTTTGACAGAGAAATATAATGAAGGAGGGCAGAGACAACCTACCTACTTGCAGTCACGGACCATAAGTATCTAGTCCATCTCTATAACAATGGCATACCATTAGGCTAAGGGAGTAATTGGATTTGCGGTCAAAGAATTGTTCGCCATAATGTCCTGGCTTTGCATGGAGTGGTATTAGTGTGCCATCCACCATACAAAATCCTGGTCTCCAAGCGGGGCATGAGACTTGTTCCACCCAATCAGAAGCTTCCCACTTCTCCGATGCACTTGGCCAGTGGATTGCTTGGTCATGAAGAGGGAGGAATGCCACAATTATCTGTCTTGTAGAATTAATGACTGCTCCAGCACTGCAGCCTGCCCATTGCGCGACAGCTTCAACTGATACACCGTTCCCAAATTTACCAAAGCAGTAAAGAGTTATCGTGAGCTGGTGTGATATGGGGGCTTGTTCCACATTAGAGCTGTTGTAAAATATTGGATGTTCTCGGATAAGAGATAGAAGAACATCAAAGGAATGAGGTGAGACATGTAGGTTGTGGCGGAAGTGCCGTGCATTGTCCTCTTTGTAACACTGAAGTACAAAGGAAAGCTGGCTGCACTTGGGAACTGAATGCAGGAAGAGGACTCTAGTGGTAACAACATTGTAAAGAAACTGCCGGACATGTCGGATGGCTTGAACACGGGAGTGACAGAGCCTCATGTAGGTTTCAACAAGGTCTTCATAGGTTGAGTGGGATGAAAGGATAGATGAATGAGATAGCGATTCTATAGTGCTACCAGTGGACTCGGAGGATGAGGCGCTACTGCTGCTGCTGCTGCTGCTGGAACTTGTACTTGTGCTATCAGTGTCAGATGAGGTTTCGGACTCGGAGTTGTCATTAGTGTCAAAATCGGAAATGGATAGATCACTCAGCTCATCGATAGAGCGAAGGTTGCAGAGAAGACTGCATTGTTGATGTCGGTACTGGGCTTGGAGGCTGGATGCATGCTTGAGAGCAGCACGGATTAAGCGCTCACGTTCACTAAGAATGGGCATGTGGAGTGAACATTATGTAATCCATTCAAATCCTTCATGACCGGAGAGGCTGTTTTGACACACTTTTTTTGCACGCAATTGTGAATGACCTCAAAAGTGGATCAAAAGAGGTCAAAAGTCAAGCTCAAAAGTCGCTAGGAAAGTCCAACTTTTGGCAACTCTTGTGGGCGTCTTTTCTTGTACTTTTCGCTACTGTGAACACCCCTATTATATACATGTTCAGGTGGCCAACCAAGATAAAAGAAATACAAAGTGGTGTGCAACATGAGGTTAATACTGTACTCACATGACCAACTACCGGCATGGTCCCAAGCATGACACAAAATTCCGAGCTGGCATCCCATTTTTATGTGTGACACCCAACTGGCATGACTTGAAAGGAGAGCAGTGCCTGGAGTTGGCCAAGCCAGATTTATTTTATATTGATCTCAAGCCATATTTGGCAACCAGTAAATACAAAAATTTGAAACATCTTTGCTGTCCCCATAAAAATTTTCTCACTCACTAGTATTGCAAAGTGGGGTTGACTCATGCCACATAAAACTTGACACCAAGCTTGGCATACTGAGGGACCATGTCCCTGAGACTTTAGTGTACACTTTTCAAGCCATGAATCATCAGGATAGGATTCAAAAAGTGTGTCATATCCATACAATCCCGACCTCTGCTCCGGGGTCCCGGAACTCCAAAACTGACTCCGGAGCCTACTGCCCTTCTGTCACCTTCTCCTTGCCGACTCCCAAGAGGTTATCCCACCTCAGGCTCTGACACCACCTTCGGTCCGACTCTGGAACATTCCAGGTCCGACCTCAACCTCAACACCTTCCAGACAAGCATGCAACACCTATGCTCCCAACTCCGGACCTCTGCTCCGGAATCCTGTTTGCATCTCTGTCTCTGTCAGGGCCCGGCCCTCGTTCCGTGACAGGCCCAAGGGGATCCTCCGAGTCGCTGGGGTATCTAGTCCCAGTCCGAGGTCTTCAAACTCACTGAGGGGGCTAGCCCCAGCCTTCACAGGAAATGAGTTGAGAAGAAGGGTAACCTTCTCAACCTCCTGTGAAGCCGCTACAAATGGGAGCTGGGAACTATACAGTTTTCGGCTCTTTGCCGACTTTCCATAATTGGCACCCCCCTGTGGGAAGATTCTGGGCGAGCTGCTTGCCCAGAAAGTTCCCACGGTCTGCATGCATGCGGGATTGTGGAACAGTGAAGGGAAAAATAGGAGAAAATGGGGGAAGGGTACCTGAGGGTGTGTGGGGTCAGGGGCTGTGCCCTGACAGTCTCTGGGGCCTCTGGTCTTAGCTCCAACCTCGGACTTTGACCCCACCTCCACTTATACCCATTGTATTGGTTAGCTCATTCCATTTAATTACCTTTGCCAATATTCCGGGTTTAACTTCTGAGTTTGGACTTTCCGGACTTACTTCAGACCTTGCAACTATTGCATTGTCCCATTCAATTCCACTATACTCCCTCATTCCTATTTGGGCTGCTGCTTCCTTTCTATTCAGTCAGCTAGCCATTCCCCACTCCCATCCTCCTTCCTTCCTCCTTGGGCCTTGGCCCTTCACTCCTCCATTGGGAAACACCATTGAGTCAAACCCTTGACCCTTGGTGTTGTTCCTCCTTCCAGCTAGCTCCCTTTGTCTCCTTTCATCCTACCCTTGTTCCTTTTGATTCCGGACCCCTCCTTATATACAATGTACCTAGTAAATTGTAACCTCAGTCTGAAATCAACTTGATTTCCCCCAAGAGACTTCCCTTTGCTAGATCCAAAATTAGGGACCCCTAGGACAACCAGCAATGGCACAGTGCTCTGCCTGAGTTGCTGAGGCTGAGGTCCTTCCATGCTAAGTCTCTGATTCCATTCCAGAGTCGTCCAAATCTGCCCGATCTAACAAAGTGAGTCAATTGCAATACTTAAACTACTTATAAGTATGTGGAGTGCTAACTAGATCTAGGCTTTTGAACTGTGCCACTCAGGCAATTTCAACCTTTCCCATCACAGTCTAACTCCCTGTCCACTATCCTTAATCCTCAATTCCCTTCACAAAACTGATCCAGATCTTGCAAAGGCAATAACTGCACCATGAAGGCAACCCCTCAATGACACTGATGTCCACCCTGGCTCTGATTGTATTGCACATGAGGTCAGGTTCACAGGTACTCCAGAAGATGATGGGATGTGATGGTGGAGGAAGTTTTTGAGTATGTGGTAGGGGATGTGGTACCTGAAGGGCTTGAGGCAGTCAATGATGGACTGAGGGTGGCATCCACTTGTGCTGAGGAGGCTGAGCCAGATACTCTTGGTGAGACTAGCTTACTTTCCCCTTCTGATCCCCAGGGCTGTGAGCCTCAAGGCCGTGGAATGCAGGCCAGGCAGACATGCAATTTGGATGAAGAAATGGCAATTTTTCATTTTTAAATGTAATTACTTAAAAAGGCAATTTTAAATTCACACAGCCACTGGGCAGCCAAGTGCTGTTGGGGCATGACATAAGTTGGCCAGCCTTTTCCTTCATGTGATGTGTGATGTGGCTGTGTTTTGAGCCGGACCTCCTGGCTCGTGTGAGTACAGTAGTGTCCATCCCGCTGCCAGTGCAGGTAGTCGCAATATGTGTGACTCGGTGTGCCACATCAGCAATAAGGTGCCTAGTGGCCCATCCTTGTCACTGCACCACATTGGGTTGCTATGTTAACATCATCACCTACCCAGCTGGGATTGTCCCATTTGATGATACTGCAAGCAAGTTGAATGGGGTTTTTAGTGGGTATTCATTTGATTTTTGTGTTAGCTCCAAGATACCTAATTATGCTACAGAACATGAGTTGAACAGGGAATGACATGCTAAAATGATGTTAGATGCGACTTTTTTCTTCGAACATCTTATGTCACATGGCTGCAGCACGTTGTAAGGGATGGGTGGTGGAGTGGTGATGCTGTCATATCCATACCAACTCCACCCAGCCTCTGACCTACTCTGCCACCGTTCCGGTTCACCTCTGGTTTGCCCCCTCCCTCACCTCCACCTCCAATCTCTGGTACCCCTTATCCTAATCATAGAAGGTTATTAATATTCCTACCTACCCAACATTACTGTTAGAACTGGGCGAGGGCAGACAATTCTGGAGGGGAACCGGAGACTTAGCAAGGAGGGACCTTGGCCTCAGCGACTCAAGCGGAGCGCTGTGCCATTGCTGTTTGTCCATTTGGTCCTTAATTTCATAGGAGGTGAGCAGGAAGTCTCTAGGGGGCATTTCAGGTCGATTTTAGACTAAGGCCTAAAACGAGTATGTACAAGTGCCGATATATATAATGGAGAAGGCGAAAGCACAGGGGAACAAAGGGGGTCCGAATCGGAATGAAGACGTTCGAACGGGAACAAAGGGATGACAGAAGCGGAGCGGTACCGACAGTAATAGGGCAGAACCTGTGGTACATCCAAACGGAGGTAAGGAGGGTGAAGCCCAGAGGGGCAGGAGGATGAGGGGAAGTGGGGATGATGACTAACTGGCTAGAATGGGAAGAAGCAGCAGTCCAAATAGGGATGAGGGGGAAATGCGAAAGATACATTACAAGTGGCAAAAGTGCTGAAGATGATCTGTGGAGCTTGGAGGTTGCGGAGCTTACGGAGGTTACGGAGGCAGGGCTGAAAGTCCGAGGAATATTGGCAATGGTGTTTACGTAGTATGAGGTCACCAATGCAATGGACTAAAGCCGAGGTGGAGTCAAAGTTCGAGGTAGGAACTATGACGGAGACTCGGAGCGAAGGTACGAGCGGTGTCCGAGTACGAGGTATGGGACAGCGGTGGAAGGTCATAACTTGGCAGGAGGTCGGTGGAAGAGGGCCAGAGGGAAGAGAGAGGAAAGAGGAAAGGTGTGGAGGAGAGGAAAGGTGTCAGGTCCGAGGGTGAGTATCGGAGCAGACAGGCGAAGGGTGGAGAATGATGGAAAGGTGGAGGTGTTGTGAGGAGGAAGAGGAGGAGTGGGAGGAAGAGTAGGAGGAGGGTGGCGAGAGGGGTGGTGTTCGGTCCGAGGTGAGTATCGGAACAGATGGAGATAGGACAGGAGAAGGATGGAGGTGTGGAGGTGGCATGGGAGGTGTGGGAAGGTGTGGTGTTGGGGCTGAAGGTGAATATCGGAACAGACAGCGGTAGGGTGGGACTCCGGAGGTGGTGGAGAGGAGGTCTGGGAGTCGGGTCGGGATCAGGTATGCATGGATATGACAGTGTGCATCACCGCTTGTGTCACAATATTGTAACAAAATGTTGTCACAGTGGCATTCTGTTCCCCCTAGAGGAACAGAGTATGCATCACCAGTTGGGTCACAAAAATTGTGACACAAGTTGTCACCACATTTCTGTTCCCCTTGGAGGAACAGAGTGTGCATCACTGCTTGTGTCACAAAAATTGTGACAAAAAATTGTGACACAGTTGTCACTGCATTTTCTGTTCCCCCTGGAGGAACAGAGTATGCATCACCGTTGGGTATAGGGTGATTTTTGGACTTGGATGCTCGATTCCATTTTTTGGATGCTGGACCTTTGTGTTAGATTGGGCAGATTCGGATGACTCCGGAATGGAATCGGAGACTTAGCATGGAAGGACCTTGGCCTCAGCGACTCAGGCGGAGCGCTGTGCCATTGCTGGTTGTCCTGGGGGTCCCTAATTTTGGATCTAGCAAAGGGAAGTCTCTTGGGGGGAAATCAAGTTGATTTTGGACTGAGGTTACAATTTACTAGTGTCAGGGCACACCCGCCTGACCCCACGCCGTGTCCCACGCTGTACTGCCCTACTCTGCTCCCCCGCTATCACTCCCTATCCCTCCTTTCCCGTTTTCCCTTTTCTCTCTATTTCTATTCCATGGTCGATTTCCCTTTTCTCCATGTACCACTACATACCTAACCCTGCTCCCCTGATCGCCGCATGCACCGTGCGCACCCCCACCTACTGGGCAGCCACCTCTGGGATCTCCTGCAGAGACACCCAGGGAGGTGCGGCTGTGTGTGGAGATGATGTGGCTTCCTCCATGTGACCCCAACTGCATGTATATAATAGCACCTGGGGTGGGAACAGAAGAAGCAGCTTTCTTCTCAACTTCCCACTTCAGGTAAGTACTGTAGCTTTTCCCCTTAATGATATTACAACTTCCCACTTCAGACTAAGTGGTTGGGGACGCTCACCCCATGATGGGACCGCTGCTATGCATAGCCGACACCTGTCCCATCAAGTCCCTCGTGCCGGGACCTTGCCACTTTCGGAGCTGTCCCTGACAGCAGAAGAAGGCTTTAACCTCATTTCCCCCGCCTCCCCTATCTCTCCCGCTATGGTGACCGAAGAGCAGTATGACGAGCTGCTGTCCCGATTTCAGGAGCTCCAGGCCATCGTGGAGAGCCAAGCCCAGAACCAACCCCCAGCTGCACCCACACCCATGCTGGCACCCGCACCAGCGCCTGCACCCGCTCCCAGACCCAAACCGCCTAAAGTTGCCCCACCCCCTTCTCTGGAGCAACTGAAGACCTAGACCGCTTCAAGGCTGAATGCAGCATATACCTCCATGTTCGGGCAGTGGAGTTCCCTGATGCCCTCTCCCAAATCCTCTTTGTACTGTCTTACATGAAGGGAGGAACTGCTGGGGCATGGGTGACACAGCGCACCATCGCGCTACTAACAATGGGTTCCCCTGGGCTCACCATGGACGAGTTCAACACAGAACTCGATGCCATGTTCCAAGACCTGAACCGCGAAGCCATGGCCAGGCAGAAGCTGGCCACCCTGTGACAAGGCACTGACTCTGTGGACAAGGTCATCCAAGAGTTCGAGATCCTTGGCCCCACCTTGCAGCTAGGAGATGTAGGACTGGTAGACCACTTCGAACAGGTGATCAACTCCCAGCTCCGAGAAAGCATCTACCGCCTCTGCCCCATGCTGATGACCTGGGCCGAGTGAAAGTGTGAGGCCACCCTCCTGGACAACCAGTGGCAATGCTTCCAAGCAACGCAGCCCCACTTGCCCCCAGCCAGACCCCAACTCCCACCTGTGAGATCCCCACTCCCCACCACCTTCCCGCAAGCTCGCCCAGCCCCCACACCGCTGCACTGCCCACCCACTGCTGCACCACTGCCTCCGGCAGCCTGCCCTGCAGCAGGGGGAGGGCCACAACCCATGGACCCCGATCACTTGAGGACTGACCAAAGACGAAACAGGCTTTGCTACAATTGCAACGCACCAGGGCACATCACATGAGACTGCCCACAACCGAAAATCCACCAATCCAGGTGGATGCACCCGGAGGACCTCAGAGCACTCATGGAGGGGCTGAGAAGGCAGCTGGTGGATGAGCTGGAGATGGATAGAGGGGAAGGGCAGGAGGTGGAAGCCCAAGAGGATTTTCAGGAAGGCAACTGGTGAGGGATGCATCCCAGCCACCTACAGGCGATAGTACCAACTCATGTAGATACCGTGAGGCACCTAAGTCAGTGCCGACATCTAAATTCCACCAAGTCATTGCCAAGAAAAAGAGGAAAACCGGGTCCTTGAGCAGAGAGATACCAAGTGCAACGCCGAAGGTAGCAGTCCCACCACCCGCCATCTACGTGCTGTCGAAGCAACCTCCTACAAGTCATCGTGGACCTTGCTGCATTGACAGCAACATCGTCACTGAGATAGTTGTCGTCATAGTGACGAGTCTCGATGTCAGCATCGTTCATGGACAAATCCTTGTCTTGACGATGGTGTGAGTAATGGGCATGGTGCACAAGATGGCCGTGTCCATGGGAAGTGGAGGGAGCATGCCCATGCACTGGTGGTGCGTGGGCAGATTCGTACACTGACGAGTGTGCATATGCAGAGGGGGGTACTGTGGTGGAGGTGGGGTGTTCGAATACGCCACAGGGTGTGGGCTCATGTACATCATAGGTGGGTTTGAGTACGACGTTGGGGAGGGTTTGAGTACATAAGTGCTTGTTCTTGATGTTGAATCTTACGACGCTCACGAGCATCATCGGTCATTGGTTTTATCCATCTACATGCGAGGATGTACATCCATGCAATATGAGCCAGGGGGTACTGGTCAGGAAGTCTTTTCACCTCCATCTCAATGTCATCGTGTGACATACGCATTCATGAGGCACGGTTGTTTGTAGCCACCCTGTACTAGTCGGTACAGGTGTCGACGTCCTCTTGTGAGGGCTTGCCCATCTTGAACAACCAGGCAAGATGGTACATCATAGCGTAGAATCTCACACCTTCGGTGTGTATGTAGTTTTGAACCAATTCAAACCACTTAGGTTCTTTGTTGTGGAGGAGTGCAGCCGCATCTGGGAATCCAATTCTGTCGACATGGTCAATGTCATAGAAGCGGGTAGGAAGGGCCACCGATCGACAATATGTCGGTGGGGGTAGGGGTTCACCATGCACTTCAGTAAGTTTGGCATTGTAGTATTTGTAGTAGTGGTAACCGGGTGGATGGTTTGCGACAAATTCCTCAAAGGGGGCATCAGGGTCAACAACCCATTCGCCTTCCATCTCATCATCGTCGGATGTGGGAGCCCATCTCTTGGAAGAGGTGGTTTTTTTCGACAGTGCAGACTTGGCTGACGCAGGATCCACCAGGCCAACTGTTATAAAAATGGGGCCTAACTGGCCCATTTCCATAGCATTCGGGTGCAGGAGAGGGCCGTGACTGTGAGGTCTCTGGGTAGCTCAGCACACAGGGCTGTAAGTGATACAAGTGTGTGTATTTTACGGTAGTGTGTAAGCAGTTACCCGGAGGTTCCTGCTTACCCACGTGACTATATGTATCTAATTACATGTGGCTCGGGGTTCGGGGCTATTGCCCTGACATTCTCCCCCCTTGCATTGCATTTGCGACGCATACAAGGTTGATGGTGAAGAAAACAAAGTTTTAATAATTGATTTACATTGAGTTTGAAATTATCAATGAGTGTTTTGTTGTCGCCACTTTAAAGTGGGCGATTTTTGTACATGTCGGTGAAGGAGAGAGAAAGGGTTTAGGGAATAAGTGAGTGTGGGCCGTTACTTTGAAGTGAGCGGCGATACATGGGTATCGCAGGGAGAAAAGTAGTGGAGTTTGTCGAAAATGAATTTCCACCCAAAGGTTGTATGTCTTTGGTGTTCCTCACTTGTTCTGTGAGGGTTCGTGTGTAAGTGGTGTTTACACACGAGCGGTGGTGGATGTGGGTCTTTTGATGGAGTAGAGATTTCTGCAATTGTTACTTGCGGTTCCTTGCATACAGTATTGTGTGCGGGGCCTCGAGTTGGGGGAAGGTGTTTTCACGGGCGCCTCGATGGTGTATTACCGTGTCACTTTCCCTTTCCTCAAGGGTGGAGTCATTGCCCTGGAGGAGGGTTTTCCTCTGGGTTGTTCATCTGGACATCCGATTGCTGCATCAGATGCGATGATGTAGCCTGGGCTACATTGTCAGGCTGTGGGCTCAATGAAGTGGGCGCTCCCTGGGTGGGAGCGGGTTGTTGTGTTCCTGAGCTACTTGGCTCAGGTGTGGAGTACGGTAGGTCTACCGTTCTTCCCGTGGGGAAGGGTGGTCATTGGGCTGGTTGTCCAGCACAGAGACTTGCATCTCTTTCCCGGTATTTGGAAGCTTTCGCTTCCTGCTCCACAGTTCTTGCAGCATGTTCCTCAGGAGTCCTGAGTGGTTTGAACTGGGACTTTAGATAGGTGGCTTTGCCTAGACTTTCCCAGGAGATTTTTCCCTTGTTCTCTGGGGAATTATACTCCTCCACGAGTCTTGCAATACTCGGGAGTCCCAAGAAGTATTTCTCGGTTTCCTTCGCTTTTTCGCGAAGGGTTCTGTGTACCTTGCCGCTTTTGAAGGCAGCTTCGGCCTGTTCGTACCAGTGTACGAATTCTTTCCCACTCACGCTGTAGGAGAAATAACGGTCACACTATGGAAACCCATTATGGAAATATGCCAGATAAATCACAAAACCCCATACGACAAGTAGATATGAGAAAATAGAAGGACCTGAATTTTAATGAATTTTTACGAATTTTTACGAATTATTATGACTATACGCGATAAATTGAAAGAAAGAAAATTAGCAAAAATACTTCAAGCTTAGCATCAACAAGACGGAATTCTCGGGGGAATTTATACCAAATGTTAAAGAAAGAATTAGGTCAATCGACCAAGATTTGACTATAGAAACAATCAGAGAGCCTCCACGGAAACTACTTTCCCATGTCCGCACATGTAGCCAAGGATGGAAGTACCACGGAACAAGGATTCCTCAGGAACTAATGCAAAATTCAAAGTCGTGTTTATAATAGGAAATGTAGATGTCCCTCAAATGGACCCAATGAAAGTAATTACAGGGAGAACTATCCATAAACGATGGAGATATGACTAAAACTCCTGCAAAACGAGGACAACGCTTAAAAAGCAAGCGCGAAGAATAACCAGTGACGACCGAGACGAGCTTGATAGCCCATTAGAAAGGAAGGGATCTAATCTTAATCCACCCAAATTTTCATAATAAAAGGATCTCGCATTACCGAGATATCCAATAACGGGAATAGCGACATCAAAGTCCGAGCTCAGGGAAAAAACGATGTTTACGAAGGATCCATAATTAAAACATACAACGAAATTTACACGGAAATTATGAAAAATAAGAAACTATCGTTATGCAAATTTTCAGCCCAAACGGTCCAGCCGTTGTAAAGTTATACCAATGACGGGAATATAGAAATCCGCATCATGTTTAATGACACGTGAGGGTGGCAATTCGAAGGGAACCGGCCGTCGGAACCGAAATCCGCACTTCAGCAGATCGCGAAGACCAATTTCCGTCCAAATAAGGAAGAGCCCAGTCAAAACAAAGCACAGAAAGTGCAAAACAACCTTAAATCATGAGGGAAAAATCTGAAATAAATCACAGAAGCCCATATGAAAGATATAAACACCCGCGCATATCATAAATCCCGAACAATTAAACAGAAACAGCGCCCGCATACGAACGACTATGGGAACGACGCATGTGATTACCAAATGTGTGTGCGAACTTTTGCTAACTCGACGAATACCAGGAAATAGAACACAACTTTAGTACCATTGGAAAGGTGGGAATAAATGAAAATTTATGATACCAAGAACGTGAGAAACCATCCAGAAATGAATGAGATACTAGGACATGAAGTTAGAAACCTGAAAACGCGCGGGAAAACAGCTTCAAGAGGTCCAGAGCCCTAAATAAAATACATAAAAATATGATATCTTCGAGGACGACCTACTATAACAACGAACAATACATATGGAGGATTAGGATGTGATAATACAAGGGGGAATCAGGGAAGATGAATGAAATCCATGAAAACCACTAAACTATGACGGACCATGGTGGGAATGTTAGGGAACAATATTCTAATGAAGTGAAGAGCTACAATACATTCGTTTGAGAAATTCTTGACTACTAGCAACTTGTTCTTTTGGTTTTAAACCTGAATAATTCACTCATTTACCATTTCAAGTCTCATTTTTACTAAATGTCACTGAATAAAAATGGAATAAATCAGCTGAAGGTCTCAGCGCAGCTGTATGCATAGTAATGCGAAGTTTGAATTCAGAATCACCGAGTCATAGCGAATTTAGTGGTAAATATGAGGAATTTGAAATAGGAAACTGCGACAAATGCAGCGCAGTCAAGTTCTAATTAACCATTAAAATAGCTTAGGCGAGGAAGGACAATAAGGATTCTAGGTGCAGTCTGACCGCAGTAGAGCCGCAGTTCAGCGCAGCTGAGCACAGTAGAACTATAGCGTGAAAATTTCATTTTTTATTCAGTTTGAGAAAAATACACTGTAAATAAATCCTGTAAATATGAGGTAGAGCGTGAAAAAGGAAGGCGACCCAAGGAGTATAAAAGGGAGACCCTTTCTGCGACTTTTCGCCCCCCTTAGAGAAGTAAGAAAATAGAGTATTATTTTTCTCAAGCATTTCTGGTTGTCACTCCAGTGCGAAAAAGTGATATACAGTTAAGATTGCCACTGTAGTAAAAGGCAGCAATTAAGGAGAGAAATATTAAGTAGATTTTCAACAGGAGAGCTGGTTAACACTCCAGATTTCAAAGTGTAAACACAAAACAGTTATTTTGCTACTGTTAAAACAAGCAATAAAATAAGACAAAAATAAAACAAACTCAAGGGACACTCCAGACACAATCCAAATCCATTAACTGAGTAGAATCTTTGAAACTTCACCAAGTAGAAGATTTAATTCAAGTTAAATTCCAAATTAAACAATGCTACACAGAATTACACCTAGACAAATTAAGAAATTTCAATAAAGGAACAGCTCTGCAGGGCTCGGTTTATCTGTAAGTCAATTCCCAGAAACTTTAGACTAACCCATAAAAATAGAATTAGCCAAAACACTCGGATTGTTACTATATTTACAACAAATAATACTAGTACACTTCCCCATCCTAACTAAAGAACCAGGGAACAGCTTGGTGGTGGTCTCGTTTGAACCTCCCAACCAGCCTTCCTTCGTTCTCTCCTTCAACGCTTGTCCACCAAGCGTATGTGGCATCGTGCGCTGCTTCTGACCCCGCTATTCTCCTCATGGGGAAGTTGGGGTCGATTGTTATGTCGACTGGAGCTTCAACTTTGCCGAACTCGTTGAGTTCAGCGGTCTTGTATAGCATGTGGACACTTCCCTGCAGGGTAGCTTGCCCATAGGGTGCTGAGGTACTCAGCAGCCCACCGCCTCTGGCAGTGGTCCCCGTTTTAGGGTCTGCCGTCGGTTGCCTACCGCTCTCCCTCTTCCCCTCGACATGGGTTTGCCCTTCTGAGGGTGGGCCCTTATGCGACCCGGACAGGGTCACCTGCCCACAGGGTGGCGGGATAGTCGGTGCCCCACCCCTTGGTGTGCTAGTCCCCATGTGGGGTCGCACCTCATGAGGCCCTGAACTGTATCCCCTCCCCCTGACCTGGGAGGCCCCCAACATAATGGGTTTGGCAGCGAGGTCTGCCAGTGCACATGCCTCCCTGAGCTCGTGTTTCAGTAATTCGATCTCCCTTTTTTGGAGATCGACCTCTCTCTGTGTGTCTTTCAGAGAGTCGAAGATGCCCTTGGCATCTCTTCGTGCTCTGTTGTATTCATGCCTCCAGTGGGCGCAATGGTCGCAGGCATCTTCTGATGCCCTCGAGTTATCAGACTGTGCCCATTTGGACGGTCTGGACGAGGAGCCGCTGTCGCTCCCTCGTCTCCCTCCTACGAGGGACTTCATCTCTTTCAGCTCCTTGCGGAGCTGACCTGTCTGAGCAGCTACCGCTGATGCGATGGCTGATTCCCAGCCTGCATTTGGCTGGGGTGTTGTTGGACCTGGGCCAAATTGGCCAATCCAGGGGTTGATCTGGCCAGGGAAGTTCCCTGGGGAGTATGCCTGGGGCTGCAGCAGCAAATGCTGCCCCTGGAATGGCGCTTGTTGTGCCATCGGTGCAGTTTGCACCGCGTATGGTTGGAAGCCCCTCTGAGGAGGCTGGGGGTATGTGGTGCCTGTTAGCAATGCAGATGGTTGTTGGTTCGCAGCACTCATTTGTGCTGCATGCGTCGTGTAGTCCATGGCGCTTATCTGTGCCTGGTGTTGTTGTTGTTCCGGGGAGCCTTGCTCCCCAGGTTGTCGTATTTCGATGTCCGGTGGCTTGTTTGGATTGAACTGAGGGTTGCCTCCCCCAGAGAACAACATTTTGTCATTATGTTTCTTGTGGTGGTGGGAGGGGTTTTCATTCTTGCATGCGTGGGATTCACCGCAGTTGTGTGTTCTTTTGCACGTGAGCCTGTGGTTCATGTGGTCTAGGCGAGTTACTCGCCTGGCCCATGTGATCTCTAGTACATGGTGTGGCTGTCCGGGCAAGTTACTCGCCCAGAACTTTCCCACGCTCTTGGCTGTGGGCCATCGTCCCTCGGCTTTACTTCCTCTGCCTTCATTTTTGGGGGTGTAGTGATGCCGAGAGTTCCCTGTCTTCTTTGATTGGGAGTTTTTCTGGTTCCCTTACATTTTGTAAAGTGAGGTACTTGTCCGGGTGGACAAGGTCGTTGCAATTTTCTAGGGGTTCCCATTTGACCTTAAACCAGAGTTCATTGTGAACCCACATGTGGTTTAAGATTTCGCGAACTACTGCTTCACAATCAGGGTCTTCCCCAAAATCGTAGAATATGTTTACTTCCCTATTTGGGAAGATTTCTTGGTCATTCGGCTCATGAGGTACGAGCCAGGATATGTGGAATCTTGGGTGGATTCCGCATTGTTCAAGTTGTGGTGGCAACTTGAGGACATAGTTTGACGTCTCTGGAAATGTTTCCAGAATTTCGTAAGGCCCTATGTATAAGGGCTTTAGTTTTCCTGCCCTTCCTTTGGGTAGGTTCAGCTTATCTGTGGATAAGTATGCAAGCTCACCTTTTCTCAAAGGCAGGTCCGGGCGTCTTTTCTTATTCACCTGGATTGTTTGAGCAGCGCGATTGTGTATTATCGCGTCATGTGCTGCCATGAGGTTTTCCTTTGCTTTTTGGGCAAAGTCGTTTACTCCTGGGTAGTCCAAGAGTGGTGCTGTTAGGCACATCTTTGGCATATGGCTGTAGATTAATTCAAACGGGGCAAATCCTGTTGATGTGTTTGAGCTCACATTGATCGCGAATTCCGCCATTGACAGTTTCGCTGCCCAGTCGTGTTGATCTGGTCTAACCATTGTGCGTAGTATTTGTACTACTTTTTGTATCATTCTTTCCGCTTGGCCGTCACCTTGCAGGTGGAATGCAGTTGTGAATTTCAACTGCACACCGAGTATTCAGTGTAGTTCGCGCCAAAATTTTGACATGAATTTCGAGTCTCGATCTGATATGATTGAGTGTGGTAGACCATGGAGTCTTACAACTTCACGAAGAAATACGAATGCTAGTTCTAGTGCGTTTGTTGTTGTCTTTATTGGAATTAGGTGAACATTGGACGTCAACCTACAAATGATTACCCAGAGGTAATCATATCCCAAGCTTGTTGGGAATGGACCTGTGAAGTCCATAGCTATTGACGACCATGGTGTCTCCAGGGTCGGGAGTGGGTGAAGCAGTCCGGGATTTCTCCTGGTGCTTTTCTTTGTTGTTTGACAAGTTCTGCAAGACCTGCAAAACTTGTGGGTATCCTTCCTCATCGACTTCCACCAGAAGTGTCGATGGAGGGTTTCCACTGTTTTCTTGGATCCTAAGTGTCCAAGTGTTTCATGGATGTTTTCAAGGATTATTCCTCAAATGGACTTCCTTTCATAGTTCCCTTTCGGGACTACAATTTGGGTCGTTCCTCCTTCTCCAAGTCAGGTTATCAGCCCATCTTTTACGGAGAAGTTTTTGAAGTTCCCCAGGCTCTCTAGGATTTCCCAGTGGATCTGGCTTGGCAAGTATCCAGATTTTATTGCCTCGATGAGGTCTTTCTCTTCGAATTGTTTTCGAAGGTTCTCTTCTGGAATTATGATTTCTTCCAGATTTTGGGTGCTCCCCCCTAGAGCTTCCTCTAGGGTATTTCTCGCGCATATCGCTGCGAGTCTCTTTCTCTCTGAGTTTTTACTCAGGGTACTGCTTAGTAGCAGTTCTTCGTATTCCTTGATTCTGTTGGGGATAGTATCTTCTGCATTTTTGTCCAGATGGATGTCCGCTGACATGTAGTCATCGAAATGCAGATCCTCATCCGTTGACGAGTCATAGTACCATGAGAGTGCATCTGCCACTTTGTTCTTGTGGCCTTCCACGTATTTTATTTCGCAATTGAAGCTTGCAAAGAAGGCTTGCCATCTCAGGTGTCTACCTGAGTTGTGGTTTTTTGCTTTGAAATATTCCAAAGCTTTGTGGTCCGTGATTACTGTGAATTCACGGCCTCCCATGAGATCATCTTGCCATCTCATGAGTGCTTCGAGGACACCCAGTGCCTCGAGCTTGTAGGCGAAGTACCTACGTTGTGTGTTGGTGAACTTTTTGGACATGAATGCAGCCGGGCGGCAAGTCTGCCACTTTTCGCCTTGTCCTATTAGTGCACCCATGCCCGCTGGGCATGCGTCTGTTATGACCCAGACGTGGAGTTTGGTCCTCTCTTCTTCTGAGAGGCTTTCTGGAGGATTCCACTGGACAGGCTTCAGGATCAGAGCCCTGCATGCTAGACGTTTGATCTTGTTGAAGCATTTCTGGTGGAGTGGTGTCCACCTGAATGTCTGCTTGTTTGAGCAGATTGTTTGCAGTGGTCCTGTGTAGCCACTGACGTTTGGCATGAATATCGATAGATATTCTACCATTCCCAGGAATCTTAGGACTCCTGTTGTGTGGTCTACTGGCTCTTGCCAGTTGCGGATTTTTTCCATTTTATCCGCTTGAGCATGGATGCCTTGTTCGTCCACACAGCTTCCTAGAACATCTAGGATTGGGGCAAATGGCTGGAATTTTTTCCAGCTTATGTAGAATTTCACCCCATTTAGGCAAGTGAACAACCACAGTAATGCTTCATTGTGGTTCTCCACCGAGCTTGTGCTGGTGAATATATCGTTGAACCAGACGTGTAGGCGTCTGCCTACTTCTCCTTGTAGTTCCCAGGTCAGTGTGCACTGGAAGGTGCAGGGAGCGTTGCAGTCTCCTTGCTGCATCGTGTTTGAGTTGTACTTCCCGTGGGGCGTAGAGAATGTCGTCCTATGGACATCGTCTGGATCCATGCGTATTTGTTCATATGCGTCTGACATATCGATCTTGGATCGGTATGTTGCTCTGGCAACTGATTCTTGGATCAGTCGCATGTCTGGCATTGGTGTGACATCGAGGATCATGTTTGAGTTACGATTCCTCGTGTCTATTACCGTGCACAAAGATCCATCTGCTTTGCAGATACACAGTAGCGGGCATGCTCGCTCGCTGTTTGCGGGATACCACCATCCTGCTTTTACATAGCAATCTATTTTGGTCGCTAGTGCTTCCTGCAGTGCTGCAGGACATCTTGGGGTGTTTTCCCGAAATTTCTTGTTCGGATCCTTCAACGGGATTCGATGGTTCACCTCCCTCAAGGGAGGCATTTCTAATGGTGCTGGCGCCATTACAGTTTCGAATTTCTCTCTCCACCACTCCCTGAGTATTTTGAACTCAGGGTTGTTCATGGAGAGACCTTCCAGATGTGGTATGTCTGGAAGTTCTAGTCCTTCCGTACTAGGATTGGGCCAACCTTCAGGGTACTTTCTTTCAATTACCCTGAGGTGTGTTTCAATCCCACCTCCCTGTCAGGGGGGCTTCTTTTTTGGTTGTTCTCGAGCTCTTGCTCGAGTTTTCCATCCATGTGATCTCGTCACACGGTCTTCGCTTACTCCAAGGGTGTCTATGTTGCCCTTGTTCACCGTTCTCACTTTGTGGGACCGGAAGTCTAAGCTTACCTGGTTTTTGCTTAACCAGGGGGCGCCGAATATGGCATCGTATCTATCAATGTTAATTACATCAAAGTAGTGTTTTTCTACGTGGCCATTAATCTCAATGTCCATGTTTGTTCCAAACAGGATCTGTGATCTTGTTCCTTTTGTCCCCATTTGAAGGATGACTGGGTTCTCCAATTGGAGAATTGGGATGTGGACCGCGCGGACAAAGTCCAGCGATAAAGCGTCCGTTTCGGCTCCACTATTGAATAGCGCATAGGCTTTTATGCCTGCTATTTTTATGTGAGCCGTCAGCATTCTCTTTGTTGAGAGCAGTCTGTTTGCAGGGTATTTTCCCACGTCTTTTGAGATGCGGAATTTCGCATCAAACAAGGGGGACTGGGTTTCGATGGACTTTTGGTCCTTCCCTTTGTCCTTGTTTTCCTTGGGTACTTTGGTGTATTTCCCCAAGGCATCTTTTCTTGGTGCTTCCACCAAGGCTTCAGCAACTTTTTCGTCTGCTGTGTTTTCTAACTGGCGTGCTACAGCCAGTTTGATTTTGTAATTATGTTGTCGTGATCAATGACTGACATTGGGCCCATCCTTATGGTCCCAACGTTGACTTCCTCACCCTCTGAGTCGGGTGAGTATTGAGGTCCTTCGTATGGGTCCTCTACTTCAAAGCTTGATGCTTCGGAGTTACCAGAGTTGTTCTCTGGTTTCTCATCTGATGAGTCTTTCAACTCTTCTTCCGTTGTGATCGCGATCTCCATGGCAGCTATGTGCCTTGGTTTTTCATCGCTTGTTACATTGTGTCTTGGGCAATCTTTCGTTTGCCCTATTTTGCCGCATTTGCCGCAAATTGAAATTGACTTTTGGTCAGTTTTCCTCGAGTTTTTCGAGGATGTATCCTCTTTCCATCTGGGTTTCAGCTCTTCAGCCTTCTTTCCTGATGGGAGGGCTCTGCCGCGGCTCGTGGTTGCCGTGGTAGTTGTTCAGGTATAGTATCCTGATTTGTAGGCTGAAGACATCTTCAGCCCATTGATTATCTCGTCTACACGAGATATTGCTTTTAACATCTCCTCCTTTGAGGAGAAGTCTGCTCTGATTCTATCATGAGCAATCATTTCCCTCTTCCATTCGAGGGGAATGTAGTTTAGGAACCTGGCATTGAAGGACGCCTGGTCTGGTGGTGTCACCATCTGGGACGCTGCTTTGGACAGTTCTAGGTAGAACTGTTTTAGGCCTTTTTCCGCTTCGTATTTGACGTTGCGGTACTTCTTTGTCACGTTCAGCGTGGCAGAGGCTTTAATGAAAGTTCTCATCAATATGTTGAGAACTTCAAGGAACATGCCCTCATCTCCTCTGAGGAGAGTTTTGTCTCAGAGTCTTATTCCGAGGTCGAATGCGGGCCCCCCTAATCCACGAATCAAGCAGTCCAGATGGACTTCATCGAATTGGGGACCTTTGCATCCTCGCGAAGCGAGGAATCCCAGTAGTTCTGTGAACCACTGCCAGAACAATTCCATGTCATTCTCCCCTGACCATTTCTTGTCAGGGAATGCCAGCCCATTTTTTAGGGCTTCAGGCTTCACTCCTTCTGGGTAAGGAGTGAGTATTCTCACTTCGGCCATCCTTATGGCTTTTTCGTACCATTTCTCCAGGTACTCTTCTTGCTCCCCTGCCTTCGTGGGGTCGCTATCCAATGGAGATCTCTCCTTTGGGGGGGTTTTCGCTGGGGGAAATTGTTACACGAATGGAGTCTCTCGTGACCGTGTCGACTGAACATCCACCATGGTGGGCCCTCCTTCTCCATATCCTCCCTTCTCTTTGTTACCTTCTCCCTGCTACCCCCCTTTCTTACACGTTCACTCCGCGCTAAGCTTTCCCTTATCGGGTTTTGGTGCTGGCCAGAATATTAATTCTATTTTGCGAGATTTCTCGCGATCATTTCTTATTCAATAGTTAGCGTCACGTTTATGTACGGCAAGAGCCGAAAAGATGGAACCTAACGAATAACACACCATCCTCTTCTGTGCAACAACTGTAAACCTCCTTGTGCCAACACTGTATCGTCTGTGTAAGATTGTGTATGTCTCGGTCACCGTCTATATGGGTCATCCCTGCCGAGGTTGACGACTCTGGCCACGGATCAGCGAGTTCACGCGTGACTCAACTCAGGTATGCACAATCACCTTTTGTTACAACTCACGTCGTTCGCCCAGGTACTGGGTTCACGTCTGTCTCACCTTACGGTGAGCATCTGGTTAATTCTATGGACGGATGGGTATTCGATACAAGCCTGTTCCCTTCGTCGCCGGTACGCTCTCATGAGCGCCAAGTAGCCGTCGAACCCACCACGTGTCGTTCGACCTACGATCGACTTACCCCTCTGTCACCGGTACGCTCTTACGAGTGCCAAGTACCCGTTGACACATATACAGACCGTCCGCCAGATGAACAGTCTCATACCTCGTTGCTGGTACGCCCATCTGGGCGCCAAGTATCCGTCAACCCAGCCTCTGGCAGCTCCCTCAAGGAGCTAGAACTTCACTCGTTGCCGGTACACCCAATTGGGTGCCAAGTACCCGTCAACCAATTCTCAGGAAGCTCCCTCAAGGAGTCGTTATCTCACTCGCTACCGGTACGCTCCCTCGAGTGCCAAGTACCCGCTAGCCCTATGTCCTCGACTAGTCCCGCTCTGGACATTCTCTCAACCTGTGATGCTATACACCCACGCACAGTACACTCACGTAACGAGCGCCAAGTATCCGTCGTAACAGACTCCCATCCGCCACGAGGCCTCAGCTTTCTGTCAAAAGCTCCACGGCCATCGGACAATTCTAATTACATGACTAAACCGCCCTACATACATGAGGTGGATGATTCTAAGTCGTCTATAAGGATGGAAAGAAATGGATTGCCCTTAACCCATTTCTTTAACAGAAATCTTCCTCGCAGCGTTTCTTTGGTTTCAGGCGAATTCACCTGAAGTTGTATTTGGATTGTTTTGAGAGTGTGTGTTTGAGTTACCTCTCTGTTCGAGAGGTCCGTCATAAGTGGACGTTTGGCCGAACCTTTGGTATGTGCCAATTCTCCTCCTAATCTCTGAACGATGCCTTCTTTCGGCATCATCTTCTCCTATCCTTGGGAGAAGGATCTCCTTAGCATCTCTGTCGAGTCACTGATGATACTCCAGTGTGCTTTCACTGGTGGTTCTTTTCGTGAATTTTTCACGAGTTCTATTTATGTCCTGGACCTTGGTCCAGGGGTGTTTATTTGTTTCCTCACTTTTTTGTGAGAAGTTTATTTCCTTTAGCAAGTCCGTCTGTTCGCTGATTTTTTCAGTCAACGCGTCGATTGCGTTGGCCATTCTTTCTAGAGTTATCTCTAGACAAGCCATACTATTGTGGTTTGTTTCCTCGATCTTTTTTTGGATTGAGTTTATCGCGTTTATTATGCGCGATTCCTGGTTTTCCAGGAGGAAGTTTGGTTGGGCAAGCAGTGACTCTCCCCAGTTGACATTACTGCTTCTGGGGGTTCCAGAAGGGGTTCTTGGAGTGAATACTCCACGCTCGCTTTGTTTAGGCAAGGCCATTGCAGAGGGTGCTTCCCTTTCATAGAGGGGTCTGTTTGCTGGTTTTTCCTTACTTTTCTGTAAGGCTTCCTCAGCGAACTCCCTCATTTCAGTTCGCCTCCTCTTCATTATCTGGGAGACCTCCTCCGAGGTTGGCGACCTTGCCTTGTCTGGCATGGCATGCAGGAGTGTAAACAGCAGAAGTTCTTTTGGAGCTTCCGCACTCTGGGAGATCCTGCTCTCAGGGCATATCTTCGCACCTTCTTGGGCTTTCAGCCTGAGAAGAAGTTGGTCTTCGCTTTCCATCCTCCATTCGGATGGAACCTGGAACAAGTCCAGTAGTTTTTCGGATAGCCAACGCGGGGGGCTCTTCCCTTTGTTTCCCTTTGTCTGCCTTTGGGGCTTGACTTGGGGACATGAGGGGGGACTCCAGGGGATAGTTGGGCCCTGGAGTTTCCTGCGACTCTATCCAATCAGCTATTTGGGCTGATTGTTCAGCGCTTACACGTTTATCGCACAAGTCAATCACCTTGTGAGGAGGTGAGGGATCTTCCCCAGCTTGGGTTAGATCGGTATGTCGTGGAGTTCTAGGGGTATTAGGCCCTGCACTTACTCCATGTAAGTTTCTAAAACCTTCAGGGGCCAGCCCTGAGGTGGTTGCTACTGCCAGATCGTGTTGATCCTTGTCATCGTCTGACGATGGCTTTTGGTTTGAATCTCCCATGATGGGAGATTGCGGTTTCTTAATAAACCGCTCATTTCTTTTTAGCGTTGCTGCAGATGCGACCTTGCCCTTGTGGGCGTGTTTAGGCACCATAGGTGCTACCGAGTCAGATGTTAAGAATGGACAGTTTTTGTGGGTTGTGTTGTAAAACACACCTCATACACTTAAAAAAGTGTGAGGTCTCTGGGTAGCTCAGCACACAGGGCCGTAAGTGATACAAGTGTGTGTATTTTACGGTAGTGTGTAAGCAGTTACCCGGAGGTTCCCGCTTATCCACGTGACTATATGTATCTAATTACATGTGGCTTGGGGTTCGGGGCTATTGCCCTGACATGTGCACAGTTTGTAGGTGGATCTTCAGTCCAGTTACTATAGACTGTCTTTGACCTCTCTTAATGAGAAGAAAGAGCAGGGGCTGGGGATTTGACCAGCCCAGAAAAAGCTGAAGTGCAGGACACTTCGGTGAGCTGGCGCTCAGCAGATGCTGAGATGCCATTATCCCCCCATGGAACCAGTGGGGAGATGGTCACTTGGACCATATTAGACCCTTCAGAGTGGGAGGAATGGGTATGGCCTGTGAATTTGGCTGGCCCAGAATGGGTCGAAGTGCAGGGCGCTTCAGAGAGCAGGCACTCAGAGATGCTGAGATGCCCTCAGAAGTCTTCAAAGGACAATGAAGATAACAGCAGCACATGTATATCGCTGCTGGGAGATAAAGCGCTAGCTATCATACTAGCAGTGGATGAGCACACATCCAAGAATGCCTGCACACAGGTCTGATATTGGCAGACAACATGGATGACGTAAGTGCAAAAGAAATGTAAGAAAACATATGTAAAGGGGAAGATGATGACAAATTTTCAGCATCGAAAATTGTGTAATATTACCTGTGGGGTGACTCTGTGTGCAGAGTAACTATCATACTAACATGGGGTTCAGCATTTCCTGAATGACCCCAGACTCCTTCCCAGTTGCTCACATGATTTCTCCAAGGTTTAGCCACAACTTACGTTGCCTCCGAAATCTGTCAAGCAACTGGTACAACTTGCAACACGTGATTTTCCCATGCTAAGTTGTAATGAGCTGTACATAGGTTGCGGAATATAATTTTTAGTATTTACGCATGCAGTCATTGCACCCAACCCAACCTGTGGAGACTAAGGGAGCACATCCAGGGGTTGTGAAGTCAATATCCGGGTGTGCGTGAAGTTTAATAGTTTATATATTACTTGGTTACTAGTCACTTGTTTGTGCCCAGTGGCATAAGTGGTACAGCATTGGCTGAGGGTATGCAGTTTTTTCAAGTGGCACATTGTTACAGGAATGGGTTCCGGGGAACCCAACCCGAGCCGTTCTGCTCACGGACAGAGGTGGCTGTGTAGCTGTTGAAGGGAGAGCAGGAGGAGATCTGAGACTGGATGTACTAACGGTAACTTGGCGCTCCGAGGAGTGTACCGGCAGCAGGTGTAGTGTCATGCTAATGGTGACTTGGCACTCCAAGGAGGGTACTGGCAGCGGGTATAATGGGGGCTCCTTGAGGGAGCCACCTAACAGTTGGCTAGCGGCAACTTGGCGCTCCAAGGAGCGTACCGGTAGCATGGGTAGTTGGCACTCCTTGAGGGAGTAGCCCAGTGGTTGTCTATCGGTTACTTGGCACTCAAGGGAGCGTACTGGTAGCGGGATTTGTTGGGGCAGGCAGGTTGGTTGACCAGTGCACGGTAGTGAGTGACCGTGGGAATTTGGGCCCGCGGGTACGTGGCCAGGCATCCTGGGGCTGCCTGGGTCACTTCTCCTTCCCAAGAAGGGAGGAAGGGTTGTAGGACCCAGTAGGGTACTACAGGAAGGATAGGAATGGGAGCTCAACCACCCAGTGGGGGGGTGGGAGCGGGAAGAGTGAGGTCCGGTGTCTGAGCACTCACCAGGCCGTTGAGGTTTTCTCACAGATTGTAAGAATATCGATGTAGACATCGATATGGACCAAGTCAGATGTTACAGAGAAGGCTTACAGTGGTAGCACAATGGTGTGGCAGTTACAATCGCAGTACAAGGTTTTGTGGGTTATGTATTAGATAAGGAAGGAACAATTCCAGCAACTGCCTTACATGTCATATGACTCATAACTATCTAATATAAATATTACAATGGTCAAGGGAAATCCCTTGAAACTCAACAAATCCCCCAGCCAGCACCAAAACCCAGTGGGAAAGCTTGGCATGGGGTTTGACAGCGAAATAAGGTGATGGAATCCCAAAGTCTGCTTGCCTATAGTCACGGACCATAAGATTCTAGATCCGTTTCTATAACACACATGTTCAATTCTCACTTGGGAAAACTTTTTTTCCCATACCCTCCACTCCTTAGTGTACAGAAAACAACCATTTCACACAATTATTCCATGGGAGGGCCCGAAAAAAGTTTTCCTAAGTGAGAATCGAACATGTGCCACTTAAAAAAACTGCATACCCTCAGCTAACTGTTAGAACTGGGCGAGGGCAGACAATTCCGGAGGGGAACTGGAGACTTAGCAAGGAGGGACCTTGGCCTCAGCGACTCATGCAGAGTGCTGTGCCATTGCTGTTTGTCCACTTGGTCCTTAATTTCAGAGGCAGTGAGCAGGAAGTCTCCAGGGGGCATTTCAGGTCGATTTTAGACTGAGGGCCTAAAACGAGTATGTACAAGTGCCTGTATATAATAGAGAGACGAAAGCACAAGGAAGTCAAAGGGGGTCCAAATCGAAACAAAGGCGTCCAAACAGGAACAAAGGGGTGATGGAAGCGGAGCGGCACTGAAGGTCATAGGTTAGAACCTGTGGTACATCTGAAAGGAGATAGGGAGGGTGAAGCCCAGAGGGGCAGGAGGATGAGGTGAAGTGGGGATGATGACTAACTGGCTAGAATGGAGAGAAGCAGCAGCCCAAATAAGGATGAGGGGAAAGCATGAAAGATACATTACAATTGGTGAAAGTGCCGAGTAAGGTCCATGGAGCTCGAAGGTTGCGGAGCTTATGGAGGTTGTGGAGGCGGGGTTGAAAGTCCAAGGAATGTTAGCAATGGTGTTTATGTAGTATGAGGTCACCAATGCAACCGAGGTGGAGTCAAAGTCCGAGGTCGGAACTATGATGGAATCTCGGAGCAAAGGTACGAGCAGTGTCTGAGTACAGGGTTGTCAGGGACGGCTCGAGAGAGGCAGAGGTAGCGGCATAAAGCTTGGCGCTAGCGGCCCAGATGGCAGCGGGGTGGTGAGACTGTATGGTGGGCAGCCCTTCTCTGGGCTTATGTCCCTATGTAGCTTCTTAGGCTGAAGCAGTAGTGATTGTCATTAGGATGAAAGGCTAAACTAAACTAAACTAAACTAAAGTAAGATACTTGCCTGAAGCAGTAGTGAGAAGAAGGCTACTTCTTCAGTTCTGCTTCAGCTCAGTTTATATACAGGCAGGAACAGGTCATGTGTGGGGTGCCATGTCAGCCTGGGTAGAGCCGGGCTATTGCAGATGACTCCGCAGGCGATCCTGAGTGTCAGAGGAAAGAAGTACAAATGAGGATGCATGGCATACCTGGCAGTGTAGTACCCACATGGAGTACTCGGTGTCGGGCGTGTCCGTGCTACACAGGTGAGAGGAGAGGTCATCTGTATAAAGAGAGAAAAGGAAAGAAGAAAGACAAAGGAGAAAGCGAAAGAGGGAAGAGAAGGAAAGAGGGGCAATGGGAGGGTGCAGCATGCAGCGGAGTGGCATGCCCTGACAAGGGTACAGGGCAGCAGCAGAAGGTTGTAACTTGCTGGAGGTTTGGCAGAAGAGGGTCAGAGGGAGGAGAGTGATGAGAAGAGTGGAGGAGGAATGGTGTCAGGTCCGAAGGCGAGTATCGGAGCGGACGGAAGTAGGGTAGGAGAGGGATGGAAGGGTGGAGGTGACATGAGGAGTGAGGAGGAGTAATAGGAGGGTGGTGAGAGGAGTGATGTTCGGTCTGAAGGTGAATATCAGAACAGACAGAGGTAGGGTAGGACTCCAGAGGTGATGAGGATGAGGGTCCGGGAGTCGGTTCAGGATCGGGTATGTGTTAGATCAGGCAGATTTGGACGACTCCAGAGTGGAATCGGAGACTTAGGGTGGAAGGACCTTGGCCTCAGTGACTCAGGTGGAGCGCTGTGCCATTGCTGGTTGTCCTAGGGGTCCCTAATTTTGGATCTAGCAGAGGGGAAGTCTCTTGGGGGGAAATCAAGTCGATTTTGGACTGAGGTTACAAGTCACTATGTACATTGTATATAAAGAGGGGTCCAGAATCAAAAGGAGCAAGGGTACTCCGAAAGGAGACAAAGCCGAGGGTCAAGGGTTTGACTCAATGGTGTTTCCCAAAGGAGGAGTGAAGGCCCAAGGCCCAAGAAGGAAGGAAGGAGGATGGGAGTGGGGAATGGCCAGCTGACTGAATAGAAAGGAAGCAGCAGCCCAAATAGGAATGAGGGAGAATAGCAGAACTGAATGGAGCAATGCAATAGTTGCAAGGTCCGATGTAAGTCCGGAAAGTCCGAACTTGGAAGTTAAACTCCGGAATATTGGCAAAGGTAATTAAATGGAATGAGCTAACCAATACAATGGGTATAAGCAGAGGTGGGGTCAAAGTCCAAGGTTGGAGCTAAGACTGGAGGTTCCGGAGACAGAGACGCAAACAGGATTCCAGAGCGGAGGTCCGGAGTTGGGAGCATAGGTGTTGTGTGCTCATCTGGAAGGTGTTGAGGATGAGGTCAGACCCAGAATGTTCTGGAGTCGGACTGAAGGTGGTGTCGGAGCCGGAGGTGGGATAACCTCTTGGAAGTTGGCAGGGAGAAGGTGATGGAAGGGAAGTAGGGCTCTGGAGTCAGTTTCGGAGTTCCGGGAGCCCGGAGCAGAGGTCGGGATTGTATGGATATGACAGTATGTGTCATATCCCGGAATTCCGACCCCGCGCACTCCCACCACACCACACCTTCCTAACAACTTCACCATCCCCTACACCATGCCTCCCCACTCCCCAAGTCACCTCCCCTCCTGACTGTCTTAGCTCCGGTCTGGTTGCGGCACACCGAACCTTGGCCACTCCCATCCCGGAAGCTCGGTCCCGAGTCAGAACATTCGGAGACCCCGGATTTGCTCTGATACCCCGACGGACCTCCGATATCCCGTGACAGGCCCTTAAACCCTTCCTCCACCCATTTCATTTATTTGAGTCACCTAACATCTGTCGGATACGCAACTCCGCTTTCGGAGCTACCTGCATCCTTCGGTGATCTCCCTCACGTTATCATTTATTAGTCACCTTCCATTCTTAGCACGACTACCCTTTTACTACCACCCAGTCGGCAACCCCCTTTACCCATTTGTCTTCCCCATTCATTTTCCGGCCTCCAACTCCGCCCTCCTTGGCCCGACACCTCAGTTCCCCGTTTTAGATATCGTTCGGGACCTTTCGGTACCTCTCGGTATCATTCGGTACCTTTCGGTGTTTTCCCATTCTGTCATTTCGGACTTTGACTAAAGTCCTCCCCATCCTCCTTTATAAATACACTTAGATTAGAACCTGTAGTTCCTCAGTTCTAATCTCGACTAAAATGCCACCCAAAGTCCCTCTGAGTGATTCCCGTTCCTGTTCTACAAGACACCTCAGACATAAGAAATACAAGGACTAACTGAGACGTAACGGAGGCACAGCGCTCCCTCCGAGTCGCTGAGGCCGTGTCCTTCTTAGAGCCTCTTGTACCATCCAGCAGAACCGGGCTCCCGGAGAAGCTTCGGTTCACTACCGGAGCCCTCGGACCCCCTCTAGTTGAGCCCCGCCTGCATTCGGACTCATGCATTTACCCCCTTTCTGTCAACCTCGGGTTTTTGACAGTATGTGCAGATATGACACTAACGCTGTACCACTTATGCCACTAGGCACAAATAAGTGACTGGTAACCAAGTAATATATAAACTGTTAAACTTCGCACACACCCGGATATTGACTTCACAACCCTGGATGTGCTCCCTTAGTCTCCACAGGTTGGGTTGGGTGCAATGACCACATGCATAAATACTAAAAATTATATTCCGCAACCTATGCACAGCTCATTACAACTTAGCATGGGAACATCACGTGTTGCAAGACCAGTCGCTTGACAGATTTCGGAGGCAATGTAAGTTGCAGCTAAACCTCGGAGAAATCATGTGAGCGACTGGGAAGGAGTCTGGAATGACCCCCCCCTTGTTCGCTAGCACTTCACTACCTGTCGTCTCTTCTGTTGGAATATGAGTCACGAGGAACCACTACCTTCCTATTACAGAAGAACATCGGCCTCAAAATCTGAGGCCAAAAAGTCCCCTGAAAGCGACCCGTAGCCCCCTACAAGGCTATTATGCCAATGGGCACTGGTCCGAGAAGGGGCTAGGAGTCGGGTACCTATGGATGTACCTCCCGTCAAACAGATGTAGTTCCCCAGTACCCCGGGTAATCCCGAAAAGGATTAGGCCTAAAAGAGCCATGAAGCACTACCAAGTGCCTCTCGTCCCACTCTCGTAAAAATGGAGGTGCACCAGAAACGTGTGTTACCCGAGAGCGACTCCTAAATAACTACTAACAACTACATTATGTAGTGGTTCCCTCCCACACCGCAGGTGCACGTACTACCCCTCCCCCACCACCTAGCCCAACCCACCACGCACTGCAAAACACTCCAACGGTGACCAGCGCATTCGATGTGGATATGATAGCTCACACCCTCGGGAATGACCCCATCCCCGGGGCGAACCCCCAATTCACTACGCTCCCTATATCACTCAGCAACCACATGTGCCCCCCCGTTACCACGCCTCCCCGCCCCCAGGCTCTCACAAGTTCTACATCTGAAACTCTGAAACGCCTCCGGTCCCCGGAATCTGCAAAAATCCAAGGCCCTACTCTTGCCCCACCCCGTGTTATGTTCCGGGTCCCTGCTAACACCAACGACCCTTTCCTTGCAAACTACAATACCCCAGTAGCCACAACGTTACCCGCTAACATCCACCCAAATCCGGCTACAACTGATACCAACAGCTCAACCGACCCTCCCCGCTTAACTCGCTCCCCTGCACCCACGGATGCCCCCGCACAGGCCACTGCCACCGCTCTGAGACCCCTAGATGACAACCCAGATTATAACTACATCGACCTCACAGGAGAGCTGGCCAACTTCCGTGCCCACGGAGCCCGCCCAGCTCGCATCCTAGCAAACATCGACGAAACCCGCTTCAACCAGTGGATTACAACTCCGAGAGCAATCCTAATCTACCCCCTCGATGCTAAACATAGTCCTGAGAACGACCACAAAACGAGGAACGACCTCACAATCTTCCTAACCAGAGCCTTCCCCTTATCCGCCCCCTTCATCAAGGTCCGCCCCCCCATTGCCAAAGGATATGACCCCGTGGGGGCACCCTGGGGCTTCCTAATCGAAGGTCTCCACCCCTCCCATGCCCACCTTCTGGTGACCAGACACCTCTGGATGAGCCGCTCTATCTGCTTTATCGCCATTGAGCTGGCCACCTATTGCCCGACAAGCTATGTCGTGACCCTTAAAGACTTAGGTGCAAACCTTGATGAAAGCGCAGTTGTCGCCAACGCGGTATCCCAGAAAATCCAAGAACCAAACTCGATATTCAAAACTTTCCTCGAAAAAGCTAACATCGACAAGGATGATATCGCGAGGATTGCCAACAGCTGTGTTGCAACTCCAAGAGGATATGGCCCTGCCACCCACCTCTCCCGTCTCACCGCGACGGAACGCAGGATCCCCCCAACCAACATTGACGCATCGATGTGGGAGATCCACCTTCCATCCCCCTTCTTCCACGTCACGGACCGTGCCCTGGGAACTATGAACAACATACATGACCAATGGACTGGCCTCTTCAAACTCTCAACCTTCTCGGGCGACACAACCGGAAATGGCCGCGCTGTTGGTGGTCTAATCTATTGCCACACATGCAAGGCCATTGACCACATCTTCTCTGTCTGCCCGATCCATGACCACTATGCATGGCGCGAGCTCAACCCATCTGCTGGAAAGCCAGAACCGGGCCCCTCAACTCCCCAGTCCCCCCCACCCAACCGCAACTGGAAACCCCATGGAAGAGGCAGAGGAAAAGGAAGAGGCCTAGGCCCCGGCAACCATGCCTGGTCCTAATCTCTGTCCCACCATAAAATCCCAGCCATGCCCTCTTCTCCTCCTCCTTCCCCAACCTCTAAACAGGAGGGAATGTAGTCCGGCCCCCCAATCAGCCGCTAACTACCTGTAAATATATCATGGCCGTGTTTCATTTTCCTTCATTCTTTTCCTCTCCCCTAAAAATATACAGTCCTCTCTCATGTTTATCTCTGGCCAAAAGAAGGAAACTAACCTCATTCCCATCCAAACCCGCTATACCCGTGAGTGTTAAGAATAGCCAGGTCAGTACTGCTATAACAGACAGTATCACGGCCTCAGTAGCCGCGATCTTGTCCAAACCTCCTGCCCCGAAAAGCAATGTCGCACTCTACGAGACTCTCGGCACTTATATACGGCTGTGACAACTAATAATAAATAATAAAGAAACCTCCCATCCGTTAATGCTACTAGCATGCCCAAATCTACTGGGCTGAAAGGCGACAGGAAAGCATGCTAGCCTCCCCCAAAAACAAACCCAGCTCTCTCCAATGGCTGGCAACCAGGAGTGCGCGCAAAAACAACCGCCAGTACCCACATAAACCCAACGATAAACTCTAAGGATCCCCAATGTCCTGGTCTTAGCTCAGCTGGTAAATGGCCGCTCCCTTCGCCCCCAGAGGACTGCAGGTTATCCCGTTTTCCGACTGTCCAAGGAAGGGGGACGATGAACCGAAAACGGACCCCAACAACCCCCCCTCTGCGCCTGAGAGGAGGTTACCCCACCCCACCCAAGGACTCCTCCAACCTAAGAATCGGTGCCCTAAACATCAAAGGGGCTAACAGCCCCTCAACCAGATACAAGTGGCCATCCATCCTGAGAAAAATGAAACTTGAGAACCTCGGCATCCTATGCCTCTCCGAAACCCATGCCGACATCTCAGAACAATCCTACCTTAACAACACATATGGCGCTGAGTGGGATATTTTCCACTCCTTCAACTCGGATCACTCACGCTCAGGAGGAGTCGCCATAATTATCAATAAGAAAACAGTTAAAACAAATCCCCTCTCCACAAAAGATGTAATACCCGGCCGTGCCCTCCTCACGGAGGTTGAATGGCCTAAAAACTCCCCAATAAAAATACTCGCCATATATGCCCCCACTAACTCTAGCAATAATAACACCCGCTTCTGGGCCGAATTGAACCAAAATCTTGTCGGTACTGAGATAGACATCATGCTCGGCGACCTAAACATGGTAGAAGAAGCCATTGATAGAGTTCCCCCCCACCCAGACCCAGAAGCGACAGTAATGGCCTTCCGAAACCTCATATCCTCCAAAGCCCTCTCAGACGGTTGGAGAGCTACTCACCCGGCCCCCGCGAAAAACTTCACCTTCGGCCACTCCTCCGGATCATCCCTGTCCAGAATTGACAGGATATATGCCTCCGATGCCATAAGAGAAAAAGCCCTCACCTGGGATATACTGAACCCCGACCTCCCCACTGCTGACCACCAACTCATCTCCCTCGAACTCCATGATAACCAAGCTCCCAAAATCGGTAAAGGCCGATGGGCCATTCCCCTATACCTCACCAATGACCAAAAATTCCTAAGCGAGATCGAAACCATAGGCAATGAAGCCCTAGACAATTGCGCACGAAGCAATAGCCCCCAAAACATATTCCAAACCTTCATAACCACAGTAACATGCCTTGCTAGAAAAACAGCTAAAATAAAAGCCGGAAAGCTTAATTCAGAACTAAGATGCCTCACTCACAGACGTGACCGTGCAATGAAAAGACTAGAAATCGCCGACAGCACCCTCACGGACCTGACACAAACCCAAATACAGAACCTCACTATCAGAATCAATGAAATCCAAAAGACTAAACTGGCCAAAACCCAAGCCCGCTCCGGGGCCAATAAGCGTCTACTGAGTGAATCCTCCAACAAATATTGGTGTAACTGGGGCAAAGAAAACAAACCACGCGACTCCATAAACGAACTGAGAATACCGGGATCCGACCCCCCCAAATACACCTCCAAAACAGATGATATGTCTTCTATAGCTGCCTCATATTACAACGCGGTCCAACACAAAGACATTCCACCCATCTGCGACTCAAGAGAAACACATATATCTGACTCCCTCACCAGAATCCACAACCGTGTTCCCCCAAACACCTCCAAAACCTTAGCCAAACCTCTGAGCCAAGATGACATAGCGCGTGCCTTAAGCCAATCACCCAACGGAAAAGCCCCAGGCCTCAATGGCATTCCCACGGAACTCTACAAAAAATTACACACTAGATGGAAAAAAAGAGAACACGACGGCCAAGGCCTACACATTGTCAAACTCCTCACCCTCCTTGCCAATGACATAGAACGGAACGGCACTACCTGCCCCCAGATCTCCGAAGGCTGGCTCTGCCCACTATATAAGAAAAAAGATAAAAGAGAAATTGAGAACTATAGACCGATAACGGTCCTCAATGCCGAATATAAGATCATCACCACCGCCCTAATGAACAAACTATCCCCGATCGCCCCCTCCCTTGTCCACAAATGCCAAGCGGCCTTCATTAAAGGCCGCAGCATCTTCGACCAGATAGACCTCGTGAATCGAATGACAGATTTGTGTGAGATCATCGGTCAAGATGGCGCAATCATTGCTCTAGACCAAGAAAAGGCCTATGACCGCATTAGACACGACTACCTATGGCGTGTCATGGAATCGATGGGGATTCCCAACTCCTTCACTTCAACAGTCAAAAACTTATATGTGAATGCCAAAACCAGAGTAATCTTAAACGGTGACATTAGCAAGGAATTCCCCATCATCCGAGGGGTTCGGCAAGGTGACCCGCTATCGTGCCTACTATTCAACATTGCCATCGAACCCCTATCAATTGCACTAAGAGAATCCCCCTCCCTCAAAGGCCTCGTAATCAAGACCCCCTCCCTCTCCCAAAGAATAATAATCTCCCTCTTCGCCGACGATGCCGCTGTCTTCCTCTCCAAAGATGATGACTTGAACGACCTGCTCAGTATCCTCGATGGCTGGTGCACCGCATCCGGTGCCAAATTCAACCAAGAAAAAACCATTATCCTCCCAGTCGGCACACCCTATCACAGAGACCGCGTACTCAACGAAAGGACTATAAACCCCCAATCGAGCATTAAACTGAGTGAATCTATTACAATCCTGAAAGACGGACAAAGCATGAGATACCTAGGGGCCCAATGCGGGAACAAGCCCAACCACAAGGACCCCTGGCCGGCCATATTAACCAAGATAGAAAAATCTCTCACCCAGTGGAACAAATCCTATCCCTCAATCGAGGGCCGCCGCCTAATCACTCAAATGACCATTGGTGGAATGACACAATTCCACACCCATGCCCAAGGCATGCCCAAAGACATGGAATCCCACCTAAACAAAAAGATTTGCAAGTTCATTTGGAACTCCGAAAGCCCCCCCCCCAATAAGCATGAACCTCCTAAACAGGCCGAGAGATCAGGGAGGGAAAAATGTCCTGAACATCTGAGATAGGAATGAAGCAATCCGACTCACCAAACTTCAACGAATCCTCGACAGATCCTCAGTCAGACCCCCGGCCTCAGACGCTGTGGAAGCCATCATAATGGCAACCCTCCCTAAAAAACTACTGCCCACCGATCCCGAACACCCCTTCATTGTCGACATTCTCATTCAAAAACCCTTTCTCAAAACCTGCTGCCACAACAAAAACATCCCAGCTGAACTACGAGACTCTCTAAACACTGGCGCAAAATACAACCTAAGACTGGAACACCCAATCTTAGACCTGAACACTAAACTCAACCTCCCCGCTTGGGCTCACCCCGGCCTAGAAGACAACCCCCCCCTCAGTCTCCACTCTAAAACAGCTCAATGCTTAAGAAAAACCCACAATTGCCTGAAAATCGGCGACCTCATATCTCAGGCCGACCTCCAAGAACGCCCTGACCATAACCCCTCGAAGAATAAATGCCCCTGCCCACCCTGCCATTCCCTGCGACAAAATGGATGTAAGAACCCAGAAGCCTGCTTCCAATCTGCAATAAAGATCATCACAAACCTCAACCCCTTTTACAACCCACACAGCGACACTCATATCCTCCCCACCCCCCCTTCCCAGGTCTTCGCAAGCTCACATGCCATCGGATCTCCCGAGAACATTAGAACCTTTGACCCAATACCACGACGCAGCTTACCGCTTCACCACTTCTTCAGAATCTTCGGGAAATCCCCCCCAAACCCTCCAGCCCCACCAGAACCAGTAACCCACTCCCCCCCGGACATCATCGCCTACACAGATGGGTCCTGTCCCCTAAACGGAAACTCCGATGCAAAGGCCGGCTTCGGGGTCTGGTTCAGTCCAGACGACTCAAGAAATGTCAGCATAAGAGTCAACCCCCTCCTCCCCCAAACCAATAATGTGGCCGAAATGCTCGCGATCCACCATGCCGCCTCGACCACCCCCCCCGAATCAAACCTCCACATTAAAACTGACTCAGAATGGTGCGTCAACACCCTTTGCCAAAACCTGAGTTCCCTCGAAGACTCCGACTACGCCCATGCTAAACACAAATTCGCCACTAAGTTAACTGTGAACGCCCTGAGGAACAGACAAAACATCACCTCATTCGAGTGGCTCAAAGGCCACGCTGGCATAACTGGCAATGAAGGGGCAGACGCCCTAGCCGCTCAAGGTGCCCTGGAAAACCCACGACCCAACCCCCCCTTGTTTCCGCCCCTGCCTCACACCCCCGGTGGTGCCCGCTTAATTTCCATAACTCAATCCACTGCAACCAAGCTAATCTGTAGAACAAGATTAGCTATGAACCCCGAACCCCAAATCGAAACCGCCAATAACATTACCCTAATCCAGTCTGCCCTTGAGAACATGAATAACGGCTCCCCCTCCCAGGACAGAATCTGGCAAAACCTAAGCAAAAACAAAAGAGACGTACCCCCAGAAATCAGGAATTTCTTATGGAAATTAACTCACAACTGCCTCAAAATAGGCGGATACTGGGGGAAAATCCCCGGATTCGAACAGCGCGGCGAGTGCGACCACTGTCAGCAAACCGACTCGATTTCCCATATCCTATTTGAGTGCCCCCAGAACCACGGGGAGAGAATATGGTCTATCGCTAAAGCAATATGCGACCGAAGAAAGATCCCCTGGCCTGCAAACCTTGACATCTCATATATCATGGCAGCGCTGATCATCGAGATCAAAGCAACTAACGGCCGATCGAAAAATGGCGAGACAAGGCTTTTCCGCATTGTAGTCCTGGAGTGCACATGGCAGCTGTGGAAAGCTAGGTGTCGCAGAGTCATGAACCCTGATCGCCCTCAAACCACCTTAAACGAAGTTAGAAACGCCCTAAAAGCCGGCCTTAACGCCAAGCTCCAGCAAGACATCGCCCTAACCAACCGAAAGAAGTACGGTAGTAAGGCCCTCCCAACAAATCTAATACTACATACCTGGAGCGGTAACTTACTGAACGAAGAGAGGCAACCGGACAACTGGCTGAACAGCAGCGGGGTTTTAGTGGGTATACCGGACCCCCGTGATCGGGGGCGCCCGGGAGTCCCACACAAGCGTGTGTAATCGCATTTCCTCACCATGGCAGTTCCGGTCCAAGCCCGATTCCATTCCCGGGGATCACCTGACCCCAACACAAACCCCAAATACAACGTATTCACGAAAGCTACTGGGGTTCCACAAAAAAAAAAAAAAAAAAAAAAAAGGAATACGAGTCACATGATTAGATTGAACCGAGAATATTCTAGGTGCCTGCGTAAGCGCTGGGCATAGAATGTTATTCAGGAGTATAAATGTGGGTGCTTTGGCACCGTATGTTCTTTAGTTAGTTACAGTTTCTCTTCTCATTTCTATATTACATCTGGGTTGCGAGTGGGTTACGCCGCGTTTACAACATCTTCTCTGTCTCTGAGGTCACGGACTCCAACGATTTCATGGCTAGCGGCAGGCCTAGCCTCGTCACTAGTTGCATATGACTTTCGATATGCGTCAATCTCTGCACAAAACTAACTCCGACATCGAATCTGTCGCTGGGTATGCCACGTGAGCACTTTGCTCCACCTCTAACTCTAACTCGATTTCCTTTGCCACTAATGGCTCTCTTTTCGTTTCATCATTCGAGACAAACATGTTTTCTGTAGGCGCGCGCTGAACTCGCATCGCCGGGACTTAACAAATCATTTTCATGTCTCCAATGCATACTTTGCACTGCACTTAAGTATTAAAATTTAGTTAAAAACGTTGCGCGTGCGAAGAACGCACTCTAGTTTTTAAGTGCAAAATAACAAAGCGATGAGTCGAGGCTTTTTGTCCATTTTCAACTGAGGTTATATACATGTACATCGGGAGGAGACAGGAAATTATGCTTCCTATTAAACACCGTAGGCCCAGTCCAGGAAGATTCAGCCAGAGGGTTTGCAGGTGCAGATAGGATTCCAGGTAGAGATGTATTAGCTGCAGCGGTTGCAGATGATGATGCACCTACACGAGGGGTTTTTAATCGCTTTGCTTCAGCCTCAGGGCCTTCATCGCGCACGCGTTTTTTTGAGGGATAAGGAGGGAGAGAAGCGATGACATGCTTCGGGACGACAAAGTATTTAAGGACAGGAGAAGTAACGGGAGTATTTAACTGGGATGAGATAGCGGAAGAGCTGGGCTCAAAGGTCGGGTCAGATGTCTCTGTGGGGTGCACGAGAGAAGAAATGGACAGAGAACCACGGCGGCGCTCCCGAGAAGCCGAGGGCTGCGTCGCAACGGTATTGGCTTTTCGAACACGTTCCTTGTACTTGTGGGGTCGGAGGATCAGTTAGCAATCAAATTATGGGCACAACCAGATGATTGGACCCACCTGTTCCAATTCTGGTAGACCACGCCACTGAGCAATGGCTTCCAAGAATCGAAGAGCTGCACGTTCAACAGGCTCAGCCGGATATCGCTTCGAAAGGTCAAGCAAATGCGTGTGAAGGTCGGTCGTATGGTGCACACTGGCAAACTGAGGATATGGATAGTTAGCAAGAGAATCAAGTTCGCCTTGAGGAAACTAACCTCGGAGACACGTTCAGTCATCTCAACCGCCCATTCAGGATCAGTGTCAATGGGGCGTGTGTTTCCCAAACATGTGGTCTGGAATCCATTCGTATAGGAGTTGATAACACTCAACTCTGACTGAGTACCCGCGACGCCAGTAGGAATACCACGCTTGAAGAGAATTTTCGCAGCCTCGGCTAACGTAGGCATGCCATCGGGCTCAAACTGGGCAGCGTAAGCTTCCGAAAGTGACGTGTCAATCGATCCTCGCTTCTGGCTGACTCCATCATCCTCCACGGATTTCACGTCGGATGAGGTCGATCCCGAGCGGGCACGCATTGCGGAAACATCCTTTTCGTCAGGTTTCTCAACAACATCTTCCCAGTCCACACCTACCCCAATACCAAAAAGGATTTCAAGAGCATCGGGCCCCAACCAACCACGTCCCAGGTATCCCTCTAAAGCGGCCCTAGTGACCATACCACTCAGTAAGGCATACCAGATGCGGGTGGGGCGCCCGTCGCCAGTGGTGGAAGGAATGTCAGCAATAGAAGTGGGGTTGGAGGAAGAGGGCTCCGCAGGTATGACAGTCCCGGCCTTCACATCAGCGAATTGCTGCCGCTGCTCACGCATCTCACAACCAAGTTCTCGAGCGACGAAGGCAGATAGCCTAAGGAATCGCGGCAAAAGTGCAGCCATCCGTGTTCCGCTGATGGTGACTTCCTTTGGTTCGCCCTTGTCGTTAACGTCGTTGAGGACAAACTGAGGAATAGCAGAGCGCAATGGAATGCCGGGGTCCGGCAACCCTGAACCGATCGTGGTCAGGCTTCTTTGAATTAATAGTGTAAGGAGACCATTCTTGTCCGCTGCATAGGCCTCTGCGTGAAGGCACTCAGGTGGACATTCATCAAAATCCGTCAGGTGACTTGCACAAATGGGCCAACACCTTCGAATTCCAGAATTGTACAAATCCCGAGAACGCCCGACAGCTTTGCGCACTCGAGGGCCTCGGCTTGCATGCGACCCCGAAGATGATGAAGCAAAGGGCGGGCTAGAAACGGAGTGGGATGCCGATGCCGACTCGGGTCTCCTTGCAGATAGACTGTTCAATGATCCAAGCGCCCATGGAGACTCCATACCGGCCCCACGAGGAATCGAGGAAAAAATAGATCGCGCTGGAGGTCCACCTGACTTCGATTCCGAGGCAAGGCTGGACTTGACCCTAGTTTGCTGAAAGGACGAGATCGGAGTGAGGGGGGCGAGGGAAATGGGAACGCCTGGCGACGGTTCAAAATCCATTTGGGCCCAGCGCAATTCAGTGGAGGAAGCGGTGCCGCTGGCTACGATTGATGCAATGGACATGGGCGACAAATCACTTGACAACCCCGAAAGCACGTTCTCTGGTTGCTCATCGGGGCCAAAAAGGTGCTGATCGCGTGCGAACAGGTCGTTGACAAGAGCAGAAAGCACAATTCTGATCCTAACCCCATTTGGTAACACCCCCGGAACTCCAGGATTCACTTCGTGAGTGTGACGAGAACCAACGGACCGCTGGGTGAGTAAGGAAGTAAGAACCTATAGGAGACATCAACATGGGGTGGAAAAACATGCAGGGGAAAATGAATGGCTAACCTTCTCCATTCCTTCTGCGTTCGCCCTTTGAACTTTCGCGGTCTCAATGTCCACATTTGGTACATACCGGTTCGCATCAGCACTGAGGCCTTTATACCGGTCGTCCCCGGTTAACCCAAAAAGTAGCTCGCGAGCAAGTTCATCATCATTTTCAGTGACGTCCTTTTCGGTTGGACCTTCTGGGGACCCAGTCTGCATTCCCAGCTCTGATCTGACCTGGAATACCAGCGCCTCTCATGTGAGCGCTACGGTTGATTTTACCAACAGGCAGCTTCATCTAACCTGGTTGAAACGAGTGCGTGAATGCAGCCATAACATATGATCAAGACTGGGAATGTTGCGTCAGTAACGGGCGTTTGGGATGTGTGATCTCAAAACAAATACATCAAAGTCTGGACTGTCTTCTCCTTTGGAGGTATGCTATGAAGATGGTGGGCATGTTTGTGCGCTGGGGCTTTGTACGTGAAGATGTTTGGGGATGGAGGGGTCTGTTCTGGCTTTACTGGGTTTGGGTGAGGGATTGTAAAAGATGGCTTGGCTTGGGGTCTGGAGGTAGTAGGCTGCTGCAAATGGGGTACTGCTGGAACGACAAAGAAGGGAGACTTGGATGACGATGTAGGAAGGGTGATGCTTTGAAGTGATGGTAAAGCGTGCTGAGTGGACGAGGGTTGTTGTTGTTGTTGGACTTGCATGGTCCAGGGGAACTTCCGGGAACGATTACTGGGCCTCTGGATGGTACGTTGTCAATACTGGCGGCGTCGCTGAGCGCTTTTTGAGAGAGGGACGGGACGGGAATTGTTGAGGTCGCCTGATAACTTGCAGTGATGATGATGATGATAAATCTCTCTTATTACCCCGCGGCCTCGTGATGACGTGGCAGTGCGGCTATCCCGTCTTGACACCGTAGCGTACATGAGGGGATAATCTAAGCATTGTGGTATGGTGTCTGATTGGTATCTTCGGGTGTCAGCGATCCTCGGGTTCTGTAATGTCTGGGGTATTGTCGTGGGATTTGGTATGGAAAAGAAAAATAAATAGCGCTCTGTCCTACTGCTCCTCACTTCCGCTCTACTGCTGCTGTGCTGTGGTTGTTTGGGGCGCCCATGGTATGGGGGTGGGTCTCGTGGGTTGACCAGTTGTGTCTCGTTTGTGTTTGTCACCCGTCTTGGACTTCTTGATGAAGGTTGCAAGTCTCTCTATGCCCTTCACCTTGCCCATGAGAGTATTGAATTTGGTCTGGTTGCCGCATCCGAGGTTATGTCGGTATCTGCTGACACGGGGGCACTCGGATAGTATGTGTGTCCTGGTCTGTGTCGGTCTCCCGCAGTTGCAACTCTTGCTCTCTGATGCAATGCTGAATCGGTGGTAATATTCACCAATGTGGGTGTGCCCTGTGCAGATGATAATTTGCAGTGTTGGACCATGGTCACAAGCGGTCACATGGTCAGACATTGACTGGTCAAATTCATGTCAGACATGTCACTAGAGTGCGTGCTTCGCATCGCAACGACCTGCATAGCATAGAATGAAGGATGACGCTGTGAGGTCTTTGGGTAGCTCAGCACACAAAGCCGTAAGTGATACAAGTATGTGTATTTTACGGTGGTGTGTAAGCAGTTACCCAGAGGTTCCCGCTTACCCATGTGACTATATGTATCTAATTTACATATGACTTGGGGTTCGGGGCTATTGCCCTGACATTCTCCCCCCTTGTGTTGCATTTGCGATGCATACAAGGTTGATAGTGAAATAAAACAAATTTTTAATAATTGATTTACATTGAGTTTGGAATTGTCAATGAGTGTTTTTTGTTGTCACCACTTTAAAGTGGGCGATTTTATACATGTCGGTGAAGGAGAGAGGGAGGGTTTAAGAAATAAATGAGTGTGGGCCGTTACTTTGAAGTGAACGGCGATACATGGGTATCGCAGGGAGAAAAATAGTGGACCTTGTCGAAAATGAATTTCGACCCAAAGGTTGTATGTCTTTGGTGTTCCTCACTTGTTCCGTGAGGGTTCGTGTGTAAGTGGTGTTTACACACAAGCGGTGGTGGATGTGGGTCTTTTGGCGGAGTGGAGATTTCCGCAATTGTTACTTGCGGTTCCTCGCATACAGTATTGTGTGCGGGGCCTCGAGTTGGGGGAAGGTGTTTTCACGGGCGCCTCGATGGCGTATTACCATGTCACTTTCCCTTTTCTCAAGGGTGGATTCATTGCCCTGGAGGAGGGTTTTCCTCCGGCTTGTTCATCTGGACATCCAATTGCTGCGTTGGATGCGATGACGTAGCCTGGGCTACATTGTTGGGCTGTGGGCTCGACGAAGTGGGCGCTCCCTGGGTGGGAGCATGTTGTTGTGTTCCTGAGCTACTTGGCTCAGGTGTGGAGTACGGTAGGTCTACCGTTCTTCCTGTGGGGAAGGGTGGTCGTTGGGCTGGTTGTCCAGCGCAGAGACTTGCGTCTCTTTCCCGGTATTTGGAAGCTTTCGCTTCCCGTTCTGTAGTTCTTGCAGCACGTTCCTCAGGAGTCCTGAGTGGTTTGAACTGAGACTTTAGATAGGCGGCTTTGCCTAGACTTTCCCAGGAGATTTTTCCCTTATTCTCTGGGGAATTATACTCCTCCGCGAGTCTTGCAATACTCGGGAGTCCCAAGAAGTATTTCTCGGTTTCCTTCGCTTTATCATGAAGGGTTCTGTGTACCTTGCCGCTTTTGAAGGCGGCTTCGGCCTGTTCGTACCAGTGTACGAATTCTTTCCCACTCACACTTGTCCACCAAGCGTATGCGGCGTCGTGCACCGCTTCTGACCCCGCTATTCTCCTCATGGGGAGGTTGGGGTCGAATGTTATGTCGACTGGAGCTTCGACTTTGCTGAACTCGTTGAGTTTGGCGGTCTCATATAGCATGTGGACACTTCCCTGCAGGGTAGCTTGCCCATAGGGTGCTGAGGTACTCAGCGGCCCGCCGCCTCTGGCAGTGGTCCCCGTTTTAGGGTCTGCCGTCGGTTGCCTACCGCTCTCCCTCTTCCCCTCGACATGGGTTTGCCCTTCTGAGGGCGGGCCCTTATGCAACCCAGACAGGGTTGCCTGCCCACGGGGTGGCGGGATAGTCGGTGCCCCACCCCTTGATGCGCTAGTCCCCATGTGGGGTCGCGCCTCATGAGGCCCGGAACCGTATCCCCTCCCCCTGACCTGGGAGGCCCCCATCATGATGGGTTTGGCAGCGAGGTCTGCCAGTGTGCGTGCCTCTCTGAGCTCGCGTTTCCATAATTCGATCTCCCTTTTTTGGAGATCGACTTCTCTCTCTGTGTCTTTCAGAGAGTTGAAGATGCCCTCAGCATCTCTTTGTGCTCTGTTGTATTCACGCCTCCAGTGGGCGCATGTCAGGGCACACCCGCCTGACCCAGGCCCACCCGGGCCCACCCGGCCACACCACACCCGCTCCCCGCTGTCTATCCCCCTCCCCCCTCCTTCCTCCCTCTCCTCCCCCTTCTTTTCCCTTTTCTTTCCCCTTTCTTTATTTCATTCTTCTCATCTTCTTCTTCCTGTTTATTTCTTTCTATCTACACGGACCACCTTCCCTTGTATCGATGTACTATTGACCCGTCCGGCCCACACACCCCAGACGGCTTCCCGCTGTGCCCAGCACGCACGCATGTAGCGGACGCTCTCGGGATCCCCCACGGGGACACCCGGATGCCTGCGGCTGCCTCCGAGGATGACGTGGCACCTGTCATGTGACTCAAGCCGCATGTACATAAATGTACCTGAAGTGGGAACCGAAGAAGTAACCTTCTTCTCACATTCTCCACTTCAGGTAAGTAGTATAGTTTTCCTCTTTAATAATAATAACACATTCTCCACTTCAGTCTGAGTGGCCAGGGACCACTGTCCCGGATCGGGCCCGCCAGTACGCACGCCCGCTCCACACCCCGCGACGGCCTCAGTGCCGGGCATTACCCCCGGGCCCTCTCGACCCCGGACGCGTCCCTGACAGTGCAATGGTCGCAGGCATCTTCTGATGCCCTCGAGTTATCAGACCATGCCCATTTGGACGGTCTGGACGAGGAGCTGCTGTCGCTCCCTCATCTCCCTCCTACGAGGGACTTCATTTCTTTCAGCTCCTCGCGGAGCTGACCTGTCTGAGCAGCTACCGCTGACGCGATGGCTGATTCCGAGCCTGCATTTGGCTGGGGTGTTGTTGGACCTGGGCCGAATTGGCCGATCCAGGGGTTAATCTGGCCAGGGAAGTTCCCTGGGGAGTATGCCTGGGGCTGCAGCAGCAAATGCTGCCCCTGGAATGGTGCTTGTTGCGCCATCGGTGCAGTTTGCACTGCGTATGGTTGGAAGCCCCTCTGAGGAGGCTGAGGGTATGCAGTGCCTGTTAGCAATGCAGATGGTTGTTGGTTTGCAGCACTCATTTGTGCTGCGTGCGTCGTGTAGTCCATGGCACTTATCTGCGCCTGGTGTTGTTGTTGTTCCGGGGAGCCTTGCTCCCCGGGTTGTCGTATTTCGATGTCCAGTGGCTTGTTTGGATCGAACCGAGGGTTGCCTCCCCCAGAGAATGACATTTCGTTGTTATGTTTCTCGTGGTGGTGGGAGGGGTTTTTGTTCTTGCATGTGTGGGATTCGCTGCAGTTGTGTGTTCTTTTGCACGTGAGCCTGTGGTTCATGTGGTCTAGGTGAGTTACTCGCCTAGCCCATGTGATCTCTAGTACATGGTGTGGCTGTCCGGGCGAGTTACTCGCCCAGAACTTTCCCACGCTCTTGGCTGTGGGCCATCATCCCTCGGCTTTACTTCCTCCGCCTCCATTTTTGGGGGTGTAGTGATGCCGAGAGTTCCCTGTCTTCTTTGATAGGGAGTTTTTCTGGTTCCCTTACATTTTGTAAGGTGAGGTACTCGTCCAGGTGGACGAGGTCGTTGCAATTTCCTAGGGGTTCCCATGTGGTGTCCCCTAGTTCCCATTTGACCTTAAACCAGAGTTCGTTGTGAACCCACGTGTGGTTTAGGATTTCGTGAACTACTGCTTTGCGATCGGGGTCTTCCCCAAAATCATAGAATATGTTTACTTCCCTATTTGGGAAGATTTCCTGGTCATTCGGCTCGTGAGGTACGAGCCGGGATATGTGGAATCTTGGGTGGATTCCGCATTGTTCAAGTTGTGGTGGCAACTTGAGGACGTAGTTTGACGTCTCTGGAAATGTTTCCAGAATTTCGTAAGGGCTTTAGTTTTCCTGCCCTCCCTTTGGGTAGGTTCAGCTTATCCGTGGATAAGTATGCAAGCTTGCCTTTTCTCAAAGGCAGGTCTGGGCGTCTTTTCTTATTCGCCTGGATTGTTTGAGCAGCGCGATTGTGTATTATCGCATCGTGTGCTGCCATGAGGTTTTCCTTCGCTTTTTGGGCGAAGTCATTTACTCCCGGGTAGTCCGAGAGTGGTGCTGTTAGGCACATCTTTGGCATATGGCTGTAGATTAATTCGAACGGGGCAAATCCTGTCGATGTGTTCAAGCTCGCATTGATCGCGAATTCCGCCATCGACAGTTTCGCTGCCCAGTCGCGTTGGTCTGGTCTAACCATTGCACATAGTATTTGTACTACTTTTTGTATCATTCTTTCCGCTTGGCCATCGCCTTGCAGGTGGAATGCAGTTGTGAATTTCAACTGCACACCGAGTATTTGGTGTAATTCGCGCCAAAATTTTGACGTGAATTTCGAGTCTCGATCTGATATGATCGAGTGTGGTAGACCGTGGAGTCTTACAACTTCACGAAGAAATACGAATGCTAGTTCTAGTGCATTCGTTGTTGTCTTTATTGGAATTAGGTGGACGTTGGACGTCGACCTACAAATGATTACCCAGAGGTAATCATATCCCAAGCTTGTTGGGAATGGACCTGTGAAGTCCATGGCTATTGACGACCATGGTGTCTCCAGGGTCGGGAGTGGGTGAAGCATTCCGGGATTTCTCCTGGTGCTTTTCTTTGTCGTTTGACAAGTTCTGCAAGACCTACAGAACTTGTGGGTATCCTTCCTCATTGACTTCCACCAGAAGTGTCGATGGAGGGTTTCCACTGTTTTCTTGGATCCTAGGTGTCCAAGTGTTTCGTGGATGTTCTCGAGGATTATTCCTCGAATGGACTTCCTTTCGTAGTTCCCTTTCGGGACTACTATTTGGGTCGTTCCTCCTTCTCCAAGTCGGGTTATCAGCCCATCTTTTATGGAGAAGTTTTTGAAGTTCCCCAGGCTCTCTAGGATTTCCCAGTGGATCTGGCTTGGCGAGTATCCAGATTTTATTGCCTCGATGAGGTCTTTCTCTTCGAATTGTTTTCAAAGGTTCTCTTCTGGAATTATGATTTCTTCCAGATTTTGGGCGCTCCCCCCTAGAGTTTCCTCTAGGTTATCACTCCCCCCTAGAGCTTCCTCTAGGGTATTTCTCGCGCGTATCGCTGCGAGTCTCTTTCTCTCTGAGTTTTTACTCAGGGTACTGCTTAGTAGCAGTTCTTCGTATTCCTCGATTCTGTTGGGGATAATGTCTTCTGCATTTTTGTCCAGGTGGATGTCCGCCGACACATAGTCATCGAAATGCAGATCCTCGTCTGTTGACGAGTCGTAGTATCGTGAGAGTGCATCTGCCACTTTGTTCTTGTGGCCTTCCACGTATTTTATTTCGCAATTGAAGCTTGCAAAGAAGGCTTGCCATCTCAGGTGTCTACCTGAGTTGTGGTTTTTTGCTTTGAAATATTCCAAAGCTTTGTGGTCCGTGATTACTGTGAATTCATGGCCTCCCATGAGGTCATCTTGCCATCTCATGAGTGCTTCGAGGACACCCAGTGCCTCGAGCTCGTAGGCGAAGTACCTACGTTGTGTGTTGGTGAACTTTTTGGACATGAATGCGGCCGGGTGGCAAGTCTGCCACCTTTCGCCTTGTCCAATTAATGCACCCATGCCCGCTGGGCATGCATCTGTTATGACCCAGACGTGGAGTTTGGTCCTCTCTTCTTCTGAGAGGCTTTCCGGTGGGTTCCACTGGACGGGCTTCAGGATCGGAGCCCTGCATGCTAGACGTTTGATCTCATCGAAGCATTTCTGGTGGAGTGGTGTCCACCTGAATGTCTGCTTGTTTGAGCAGATTGTTTGCAGTGGTCCTGTGTAACCACTGATGTTTGGCATGAATATCGATAGATATTCTACCATTCCCAGGAATCTTAGGACTCCTGTGTGGTCTACTGGCTCTCGCCAGTTGCGGATTTTTTCCATTTTATCTGCTTGAGCGTGGATGCCCTGTTCATCCACATGGCTTCCTAGAACGTCTAAGATTGGGGCAAATGGCTGGAATTTTTTCCGGCTTATGTAGAATTTCGCCCCTTTTAGGCAAGTGAACAACCACAATAGTGCTTTATTGTGGTTTTCCACTGAGCTTGTGCTGGTGAATATATCGTCGAACCAGACGTGTAGGCGTCTGCCTACTTCTCCTTGTAGTTTCCAGGTCAGTGCGCACTGGAAGGTGCAGGGAGTGTTGCAGTCTCCTTGCTGCATCGTGTTCGAGTTGTACGTCCTGTGGGGCATAGAGAATGTTGTCCTATGGACGTTGTCTGGGTCCATGCGTATTTGTTCGTACGTGTCCGACATATCGATCTTGGATCGGTATGTTGCTCTGGCAACTGATTCTTGGATCAGTCGCATGTCTGGCATTGGTGTGACGTCGAGGATCGTGTTTGAGTTACAATTCCTCGCGTCTATTACTGTGCGCAAAGATCCATCTGCTTTGTGGATGCACAGTAGTGGGCATGCTCGCTCGCTGTTTGCGGGATACCACCATCCTGCTTTTACATAGTGATCTATTTTGGTCGCTAGTGCTTCCTGCAGTGCTGCAGGACATCTTGGGGTGTTTTCCCGAAATTTCTTGTTCGGATCCTTCAACGGGATTCGATGGTTCACCTCCCTCAAGGGAGGCATTTCTAATGGCGCTGGCACCATTACGGTTTCGAATTTTTCTCTCCACCACTCCCTGAGTGTTTCGAACTCGGGGTTGTTCATGGAGAGACCTTCCAGGTGTGGTACGTCTGGAAGTTCTAGTCCTTCCGGACTAGGATTGGGCCCACCTTCAGGGTATTTTCTTTTGATTACCCTGAGGTGTGTTTCAATCCCGCCTCCCTGTCAGGGGGGCTTCTTTTTTTGGTTGTTCTCGAGCTCTTGCTCAAGTTTTCCATCCGTGTGATCTTGTCACATGGTCTTCGCTTATTCTATGTTGCCCTTGTTCACCGTTCTCACTTTGTGGGACCGGAAGTCTAAGCTTACCTGGTTTTTGTTTAACCAGGGGGCGCCGAAGATGGCATCGTATCTGTCGATGTTGATTACATCGAAGTAGTGTTTTTCTATGTGGCTCTTGATCTCAACGTCCATGTTTGTTCCGAACAGGATCTGTGATCTTGTTCCTTTCGTCCCCATTTGAAGGACGACTGGGTTCTCCAATTGGAGAATTGGGATGTGGACCACGCAGACAAAGTCCAGCGATAAAGCGTCCGTTTCGGCTCCACTATCAAATAGCACATAGGCTTTTATGCCTGCTATTTTTATGTGAGCCGTTAGCGTTCTCTTCGTTGAGAGCGGTCTGTTTGCGGGGTATTTTCCTGCATCTTTTGAGATGCGGAATTTCGCATCAAACAAGGGGGACTGGGTTTTGATGGACTTTTGGTCCTTCTTCCCTTTGTCCTTGTTTTCCTTGGGTACTTTGGTGTATTTCCCCAAGGCATCTTTTCTTGGTGCTTCCACCAAGGCTGTTATGGAAATGGGAATTTCCCATTTTAGACTCTTATGGGTTCTGTATCACATGATTTGTATAGTAATTAAGTTTATCCAATCAATAAACAACCAAAAACCCGCTGTGCTAACATCTGTTACAACTAATGTTAAACTGCCTGTGATAACATCTGTATAACCATATGAACCCCATTCCCCAACCTTTCCCCTTTCCTGCGCCTCGAACGGACGAAAATGGGCGCCTCCGGCCCCATTTTTGTAACAAAGGCTTCGGTGACTTTTTCATCTGCCATGTTTTCTAGCTGGCGTGCTACAGCCAGTTTGATTTTGTAATTTATGTCGTCATGGTCGACGACTGACATTGGGCCCATCCTTATGGTCCCAACGTTGACTTCCTCACCCTCTGAGTCGGGTGAGTATTGAGGTCCTTCATATGGGTCCTCTACTTCAAAGCTTGATGCTTCGGAGTTACCAGGGTTGTTCTCTGGTTTCTCATCTGATGAGCTTTTCAACTCTTCATCCGTTGAGGTCGCGATCTCCATGGCAGCTATGCGCCTTGGTTTTTCATCGCTTGTTACATTGTGTCTTGGGCAATCTTTCGTTTGCCCTATTTTGCCGCATTTGCCGCAAATTGAAATTGACTTTTGGTCAGTTTTCCTCGAGTTTTTCGAGGATGTATCCTCTTTCCATCTGGGTTTCAGCTCTTCAGCCTTCTTTCCTGATGGGAGGGCTCTACCGCAGCTCGTGGTTGCTGTGGTAGTTGTTCAGGTATAGTAACCTGATTTGTAGGCTGAAGACATCTTCAGCCCGTCGATTATCTCGTCTACACGAGATATTGCTTTTAACATCTCCTCATTTGAGGAGAAGTCTGCTCTGATTCTATCATGAGCAATCATTTCCCTCTTCCATTCGAGGGGAATGTAGTTTAGGAACCTGGCGTTGAAGGACGCCTGGTCTGGCAGCGTCACCATTTGGGATGCTGCTTTGGACAGTTCTAGGTAGAACTGTTTTAGGCCTTTTTCCGCTTCATATTTGACGTTGCGGTACTTCTTTGTCGCATTCAGCGTGGCAGAGGCTTTAATGAAAGTTCTCATCAATATGTTGAGAACTTCGAGGAACATGCCCTCATCTCCTCTGAGGAGAGTTTTGTCTCAGAGTCTTATTCTGAGGTCGAATGTGGGCCCCCCTAATCCACGAATCAAGCAGTCCAGATGGACTTCGTCAAATTGGGGACCTTTGCATCCTCGCGAGGCGAGGAATCCCAGTAGTTCTGTGAACCACTGCCAGAACGATTCCATGTCAGGGAATGCCGGCCCATTCTTTAGGGCTTCAGGCTTCACTCCTTCTGGGTAGGGAGTGAGTATTCTCACTTCGGCCATTCTTATGGCCTTTTCGTACCATTTCTCCAGGTACTCTTCTTGCTCCCCTGCCTTCGTGGGGTCGCTATCCAATGGAGATCTCTCCTTTGGGGGGGTTTTTGCTGGGGGAAATCTTCCTCGCAGCATTTCTTTGGTTTCAGGCGAATTCGCCTGAAGTTGTATTTGTATTCTCTCATTGTTTTGAGAGGGTGTGATTGAGTTACCTCTCTGTTCGAGAGGTCCGTCATAAGTGGACATTTGGCCGAACCTTTGGTACGTGCCAATTCTCCTCCTAATCTCTGAACGATGCCTTCTTTCGGCATCGTCTTCTCCTATCCTTGGGAGAAGGATCTCCTTAGCGTCTCTGTCGAGTCGCTGATGATATTCCAGTGTGCTTTCACTGGTGGTTCTTTTCGTGAATTTTTCACGAGTTCTATTTATGTCCTGGACCATGGTCCAGGGGTGTTTATTTGTTTCCTCACTCTTCTGTGAGAAATTTATTTCCTTCAGCAAGTTTGTTTGTTCGCTGATTTTTTCAGTCAGCGCATCAATTGCGTTGGCCATTCTTTCTAGAATTATCTCTAAACGAGCCGTACTATTATGGTTCGTTTCCTCGATCTTTTTTTGGATCGAGTTTATCGCGTTTATTATGCGCGATTCCTGGTTTTCCAGGAGGAAGTTTGGTTGGGCAAGCAGTGACTCTCCCCAGTTGACATTTCTGCTTCTGGGGGTTCCAGAAGGGGTTCTTGGAGTGAACACTCCACGCTCACTTTGTTTAGGTGAGGCTGTTGCGGAGGGTGCTTCCCTTTCATAGAGGGGTCTGTTCACTGGTTTTTCCTTACTTTTGCGTAAGGCTTCCTCAGCGAACTCCCTCATTTCAGTTTGCCTCCTCTTCATTATCTCGGAGACCTCCTCCGAGGTTGGTGACCTTGCCTTGTCTGGCATGGTGTGTGGGAGTGTAAACAGCGGAAGTTCTTTTGGAGCTTCCGCGCTCTGGGAGATCCTGCTCTCAGGGCGTATCTTCGCACCTTCTCAGGCTTTTAGCCTGAGAAGAAGTTGGTCTTCACTTTCCGTCCTCCATTCAGACAGAACCTGGAACAAGTCCAGTAGTTTTTTGGATAGCCGACGCAGGGGCTCTTCCCTTTGTTTCCCTTTGTCTGCCTTTGGGGCTTGACTTGGGGATGTGAGGGGGGACTCCAGGGGATAGTGGGGCCCTGGAGTTTCCTGCAACTCTATCCAATCAGCTTTTTGGGCTGATCGTTTGGCGCTTACGCATTTTTCGCGCAAGTCGATCACCTCGTGAGGAGGTGAGGGATCTTCCCCAGCTTGGGTTAGATCGGTATGTCATGGAGTTCTGGGGGTATTTGGCCCCGCACTTACTCCACGTAAGTTTCTAAAACCTTCAGGGACCAGCCCTGAGGTGGTTGCTAATGCCGGATCATGTTGATCCTTGTCGTCGTCTGACGACAGCTTTTGGTTTGAATCTCCCATGATGGGAGATTGCGGTTTCTTAATAAACCGCTCGTTTCTTTTTAGTGTCGCTGCAGATGCGACTTTGCCCTTGCGGGCATGTTTAGGCACCATAGGCGCTTCCGAGTCAGATGTTAAGATCATGTAGTCGTCGTGGGTTGTGTTGTAAAACACACCTCATACACTTAAAAAAGTGTGAGGTCTTTGGGTAGCTCAGCACACAAAGCTGTAAGTGATACAAGTATGTGTATTTTATGGTGGTGTGTAAGCAGTTACCCGGAGGTTCCCGCTTACCCATGTGACTATATGTATCTAATTTACATATGACTCGGGGTTCGGGGCTATTGCCCTGACAGATGCAGAAGTGCATTGAATGATATGTACAGTGAAGAAATGGTACATCAGAGGAATCAGCATCGGAAGTGTTGGAAGTTACAGCCTGGTGCCACTGGCGGTCACCGGACCGTACATTCACGCTTTGAGAGCTTTGGGAAGGAGGAGCTTTTGGGGCAATCGATGGTGAACATAATGTTGCTTTGGGCCTTTGTTTTCATGCTTTGACTACTGCTTGCATTTCACTTCAGTGGTGTAGAACTAACATTAGATGTATATAAGGACAGGACTTGCACTGAGAGCTGATACATCACTAATCGACGTATCGTGCTGCTCAGATTAACAGGAAGTTATGTACAATGAAATTAAGTGGGAATACTGTACTAGCACAACCAACCCCCGGTAACGCATAATGCGAGGGTCTTGGATTGAATTGAAAATTAATACAACTGAAAGCCTCCGGCAACTCCCGGAGGCCATGGGAACCGGTTGTTGGTCATGCTAGTACAGTATTGGTCAGTGAGGTTATGGAGAATTGGCAATAGTGGAGGACCTTGGAATTCAGTCCTGGGCAAAAAATTTGCAGGACCCAGGAATTGTGATTAGATAGGCAGATACAGTTGAAACCGTGATAGGCCATACCTGAGATAACCCATAACCTGCGATAACCCATAGGGATTTCCGGGAACCACTACAGTTCCTATCAAAAACCAGACCCTAACCCATGAACCTGCCATCCCCCATAACCCATAACATGAATGAGGATTTTTATATTGAAATTTGATCTGTAACCCATAGTATGTGACATGTAAATGTTAAGTGACAGTTAATAATCATGGAATGGCACAGAAAATATTATGAAAAGAGGGTATCCTTAATAGGAGAAATAGGATGAGTGTTACAAAAATGGGGCCGGAGGCGCCCATTTTCGTCTGTTCTGGCGCAGGAATAGGGAAGGGGGTTGGACATAAGAGTTTACAGGTGGTTTCACAGATGATTTAACATGTTGTTTAACAGGTAGTGTGGCAGCGGGTTTTCGTTGATTATTGATTGGTTAAACTTAATTAATGGCACATGCCATACAAATCACCTGACAGTGGCTGTGTGCAAGGCCCAGAAGAGGCTAGAATGGGAAATTCCCATTTCTATAACAATGAGTATTGTGAACCACCCATTGGGGGTCATCCACATCTTGTGTGCAACGGGCGACTGTCAGGGGACGACTCCTGGGTCCCCATGACCCTCCCCTATGGCCCACAGCCTCAGGTCTGGCCAGCCCTATCCAGGGCACAATCTACTGTGGGTAAGGAGATGAGAAGGAAGCTAACTTCTCATCTTCCCACAGTGGCCACCATATCAGGAAAACTTCCGGGGATACCCGGAAGTCACATGAAGGCAGGATCCGGGGCCGGACCATGCGGCGCACGGAGCATGCGGCACGGGAATGTGCGCGGGAAGTGTAGCGGGTCCGGACACGGGTCCGGGTCCGGGCTAGTCAGGGTGTGTGCCCTGACAGCGACTCAGAAATGATAGAGTAGTGTGGCAATGACCCCAACAAATGTTGATCTGATGATGACATCTTAAATGCCATGTCCAAGGCCTGGAGAAACAAGGAAATGGACACCATTGTGAGGTTGCAGTGGGGTAGCTCAGCACACAGAGCCGTAAGTGATACAAAGATGTGTATTTTATGGTGTGTGTAAGCAGTTAACAGAAGTTACCGCTTACCCACGTGACTATATGTATGTATCTTGTAATTACATATGGCTCAGGGTTCAGGGCTATTGCCCTGACATTCTCCCCCCTTGCATTGCATTTGCAATGCATACAAGGTTAATGATGAAGAGAATAAAATTAAAAATGAGTTACATTGAGTGTGAGATTATCAATGAGTGTTTTATTGTTGCCACTTCACAGTGGGCGATTGATACATGTCAGTGAGAGGAATTGAGGGAATAAATGGGTGTGGGGCCATCACTTTGAAGTGAACAGCGATACATGAGTATATCAGAGGGGAAAGTGATGAAGAGAAAGAGTTTTTCGAAAATGAATTTCGACCCAAAGATTATGTGTCTTTGGTGTTCCTCCTCACTTGTTCTGTGAGGATTCGTGTGTAAATGGTGTTTACACATGAGCAGTGGTGGATGTGGGTTTTTGATGAAGTAGAGATTTCCACAATTGTTACTTGCAGTTCCTCGCATACAATATTGTGTGCAGGGCCTCGAGTTGGGGGAAGGTGTTTTCATGGGCACCTCAATGGTGTATTACCATGCCACCCTCCCTTTCCTCAAGGGTAGAGTTATTGCCCTGGAGGAGGGTTTTCCTCCGGGTTGTTCATCTGGACATCTGATTGCTGCATCGGATGCGATGACATAGCCTGGGTGTCAGAGACCGGATTCGAGATGAGGGAGAGTCTCCGTAGCGGAGGGCTTTGGCCTCAGCAACTTATGCCAAGAGCACTGTGCCTAGTGACACGTCCGTGCCCTAACTTACTGACTGGCAATCAGAACCGAAGGGGGGTAACTCTAGTTGATTTTATTACTCGAGTGTAACCTATGTACAAGTTGGATATATATATGGTTACAGCGGAGACGGGTCTGCAATTGGCGGAGCCGAACGGAGCGGAGCTAACGGGGTTAAACATTAGCTGACTGAATATTACCGACAAGTCAGGTTGCGGGGTTAGCGGGAAGGCAGGTGATAACCCAGAAACGGAAAGGAGGGATAGGCCCGAAGGTGGGCTCTGCAGGGCAGGCGAGTGTATTGCCCAGCGGAGGTGGGAGTGCACTAGCGGACGTCGGAGCTGTCCGGAAGTCTTCGGGGCTCCGTACTTAGGGAGGCATAGGTAATAAATTGAAATGAGGGGGTGGTGACCATTGAGGGGTACCGAGAGGATTGCGGAATACGGGAGCTCCGAGGTTAGTGAGGAAGGAGTGGAGGTAGACCGGAGGGATCGGAGGGACCGGGAGTCGATGGCTGGGGATGGATATGACACTGGGCTACATTGTTGAGCTGTGGGCTCGATGAAGTGGGTGCTCCCTGGGTGGGAGCAGGTTGTTGCATTCCTGAGCTACTTGGCTCAGGTGTAGAGTATGGTAGGTCTACCGTTCTTCCCATGGGGAAGGGTGGTTGCTGGCCTGTTTGTCCAGTGTAGAGACTTGCATCTCTTTCCTGGTATTTGGAAGCTGTCACTTCTGTCAGGGCATACACCCTGACCTAGCCCATACCCGCATCCACACCCACACTCGCACCCACACCCGCAACTGCACCCAGCTGTTGCACTCCCCACATGTGCCCTGTGCCAGATGCTCAGTGCGGCCGGATGGCCCGGACCTCGGGTCTCGGGTCTCATGTGACTTCTGGATATCTCCGGAAGTTTTCGATGTATTGTGGCCACTGTGGGAAGATGAGAAGTTAACTTCCTTCTCATCTCTGACCCACAGTAGGATTGTGCCATGGATTGGGCTAGCTAGACTTGAGGCTGTGGGCCGTCATGGGGACCCGGGAGTTGTCCCCTGACAACTTCCCACTCTGCAGTTCTTGTGGTGCGTTCCTCAGGAGTCCTGAGTGGTTTGAACTGGGACTTTATATAGGCAGCTTTGCCTAGACTTTCCCAGGAGATTTTTCCCTTGTTCTCCAGGGAATTGTACTCCTCTGCGAGTCTTGCAATACTCTGGAGTCCCAAGAAGTATTTCTCGGTTTCCTTTGCTTTTTCATGAAGGACTCTATGTACCTTGCCACTTTTAAAGGCAGCTTTGGCCTGTTCATACCAGTGTACAGATTCTTTTCCACTCACACTTGTCCACCAAGTGTATGCGGCATTGTGCACCACTTCTGACCCCACTATTCTCCTCATGGGGAAGTTGGGGTCGATTGTTACGTTGACTGGAGCTTCAACTTTACTGAACTCATTGAGTTCGGTAGTCTTGTATAACATGTGGACACTTCCCTGCAGGGTAGTGAAAGGTTATCTTACTATTTTGGGGACAGTAACATTCCATTCCCCCATTTGCCTCAGGCCTCAGTTGGTCCATCTAAGTATATGCTTTGATATGCTGTATATTAATGGGGTAGAAGTAAAGGCTGATCCGCCTTTTACAGCTACCCCGAGGGTTTATATACAATCTAATGCATTCTTGGCACAAATAAATAGAGAAGCTTCCGTGACACTAAATTAGCGTCGTGACATAATTATTAGACAACACAACATCAACTGATGTTGTGGGCAGAATATAGACATGGGCCAGGGCCTCACAGGTAGCTTGCCCATAGGGTGCTGAGGTACTCAGCAGCCTGCCACCTCTGGCAGTGGTCCCTGTTTTGGGGTCTGCCGTCAGTGCCTACCACTCTCCCTCTTCCCCTCAACATGGGTTTGCCCTTCTGAGGGCAGGCCCTTATGCAACCCGGACAGGGTCACCTGCCCATGGGGTGGCTGTCATATCCATACATACCCAATCCCGAACCGACTCCCGGACCCTCATCCTCGTCACCTTCAGAGTCCTACCCTACTGCTGTCTGTTCCGATATTCACCTTTGGACCTGACACCACCCCTCCTCTTACCCCTCACATCACCTCCACCCTTCCATCCTTCCCCTACCTTATCTCTGTCTGCTCTGATACTCACCTCGGACCGAACATCACTCCTCTCGCCACCCTCCTCCTTTTACTCCTCCTCTCACTCCTCCTCTTACCCCTCGCGACACCTCCACCCTTCCGTCACTCTCCTACCCTACTCCCGTCCACTCTGATACTCACCTTCGGACCTGACTCCTCTCCTCTCCTCTCTCCTCTCCCCGCTCCTCTCTTCTCTCTCCTCCCTCTGACCCTCTTCCACCAAACCTCCGCCAAGTTACGACCTTCTGCTGCTGTCCCTTACCCTGTACTCGGACACCATGTCAGGGACTGCATGTCAGTTCACAACGATGAAGGTGTTCCCAAGAATCCTAGTCATTGTTAACGCTGAGGTGCCACCCTCAGCAGAGATAGGGGTTATATACATGGGTACCACTACCCACTAGAGTGCAGCTACAATGAGATAAGAGCTAACTGATAGAATGACAACATGAAAAGATAGATATTCATTCAGATAATCGTAAGCAAGGTGTGGGAAAGGGGTGACATGTGGATGGAAGATAGAAGCGGGATGCCAAGTGAAATTACCTGCATTCTTCGGATCACTCCAGATCGTCTTATGGCAACTCCCTTCCAGCATAGGGAGTCTGTCATATCCATACAATCCTGACCTCCGCTCCAGGCTCCCGGAACTCCAAAACTGACTCCGGAGCCCTACTTCCCTTCTGTCACCTTCTCCTTGCCGACTCCCAAGAGGTTATCCCACCTCCAGCTCCGACACCACCTTCGGGAACATTCCAGGTCCAACCTCAACCTCGACACCTCCCAGACAAGCATGCAACACCTATGCTCCCGACTCCGGAACCTCCAGTCTTAGCTCTGACCTCGGACTTTGACCCCACCTCCACTTATACCCATTGTATTGGTTAGCTCATTCCATTTAATTGCCTTTGCCAATATTCCGGAGTTTAACTTCCGAGTTCGGACTTTCCGGACTTACTTTGGGCCTTGCAACTATTGCATTGCTCCATCCAATTCCGCTATTCTCCCTCATTCCTATTTGGGCTGCTGCTTCCTTTCTATTCAGTCAGCTGGCCATTCCCCACTCCCATCCTCCTCCTCCCCAATGGCTCTCAACATCACTTTGCGATCTCACTTTGTTGGTTATGCTTTCTTGAATTTGACACCGGACATTATAGCGGATTCCAAAATAATGGAGAAAAGTTGAATGAGCGAAGACCCTGTTCAACCCAAATTGGCAAGAGCTAATGATGTTTGTTGATGTACTTGTCAATATACTTGTTAAACTAGAAATAAAGGAGGCGATAAATAAAATCACATGCTACTGTGAGTCACTGGGAAATTTGTACAAGTCATCCAAATATTATTTACACATGGTCTGTCATCCCAATGGAATTGACTTTATAATGAAGAATACAAATAAGAACTAAAGTCCAAGTGAACCCTCCTTTGCTAGCTGGTCTGCACGATCACTCCCGATAATGCCAGAATGAGCTGGGCACCAGCTGATGATGGTTTCATGGGGCTGGTTGCACAACAGTATGTTGGCCAAATACATTCGAAATCCCTCTGAATAGTGTTGTCCCTTTTTTGGACCTGACATCATGAGATGTTCAATTGTGCCAATATCATCTCCGAATATGAGTAAACAGGTTGGATGCTGGGTCACATTGTTCCCCTCAAATACTCCTGTGATTTCCTGCACTGCCACCTGAAACCCCTGGGTTTCTGCTTCAAACAGGTGTGCCCCCTTCTCCATTTGCCCCTTCGACTCAAATACTACCTCACAGCTGCAATAGCCAACCAAACCATACCCCAATCTCCTCACCCCATTCAGCTTATGCTGCGAACCATCACTGTACATGAACAGATACAATGGGTCATCCTCATATTGAGCGATGAAACTTTTGTGAGCTTGTGCCCATGCTAATTTATGCGACGTTCCTTGAGTGTGGGGAGGCAGGTAGACCTGCACTTGAGTGAAACCTTCCCCCTGCATCACTAGGTCATTGCGAACCGCAAGTTGGGCAGCGTTGATGTGTCTTTGGTATGCATTCGAGGTGGGCATGGGGAAACTCCATAGCATTCAAAGCCAGCTTGCAGTGCTGAAATGGATTGGCCACAGAAAGAGTTGGGGGAGTTGATAGGGATTTGGCATTTTCTGGGTGTTGTTTGAGATGAGGGTTTGGGGTAAGTGCGATGAGTTGGAATGAGTTGGGAGTGAGTTCAAGATACAGATACGAGCGAATTGAAGGGAGCTCATAATGTGATCGAAACTCGGTCGAAGTCTGATCAGGGCACTTTTGAAGGAGCCATAAGAGCTTGAGTAGTTCATGACAGGAAGAGAGTGGGCAGTATGAACTGGAAATGCAATCGAAATCTATTCCCAGAGAGTAGGCAGCATTTGAAGGAGATCGTGTGGACATCAACCGATGTGGGATGTCACTGAGATAAATGCATGGATGGATAGCACAGAGGCTATCAAGTCCATCTTCATCACCTGGGGCTTCATGCTGTAGCTGTGGTGCCCCGGCCCCAGCCCGATGTGGTAGATTAGAGGTGGTTTTGGAGGCAGCGAGATTGGGTCATAGTGATATATGATTCAACGTTGTCCACCCAGATAAATGGTTCCTCCAGTCTGAGAATACCTCCCCTTTGCAGGACAAAGGAAATACAAGACATCTTCATCTATTTGTTCACATTAAGTTTAAGTATGGCCATTGTCTCCAACCCACCCTTCTACAAAGTGATGTGGAAGAATAGCGGTATGCAGAGAGAAAACAAATGACTGCCTCGCCCCAGTGCTCCCCCCACCTATCATTATTGCAATTGCGTTTCTGTTGGGAGTTGGCATCGAGAGAAAGGATGACTTGCACATTCTCTTTGGATGTGTGCATACCTCCAGAGCATGCTTCACAGCAAGAGCGAAGGTATGCACTGGGACATTGAGCTGAAGACCCGGCAACATGTTTGGGGATAGTGTTTGCCACTTCTCATGCATTGACAAATGTCCCTTGACTTGTGGGCCTAGGTAGGACACATTGGGCATGAGCTATCTTTGCGGTGGTAGCATGACATTAGGACTCGATTGTGTTGGGGATGTTTGGGGCTCTGAAATGGTGGCAGTTCAGTTGGAGATCTCGGTGCACTGAACACCTCAACATCGGTGGGTTCACTGGTGAGAGGGTTATGCTCATCGCTTCCTCTTCCATGTCTTTTGAAACGTTGACAGGCCAGTACAATGAGGTGCTATGCTGGACAACTGGTTTGAACCCATAGACGTTGCCACAAATGATGGGGTTCACCCCATGGTTGGTTTGATAGGTTATCCCGATGATTATGTTGGTGGAATCATCTTTCACTAAACATGGCCCTTGCAGCATCAAACTAGAGGGGGTCCGAGAGCTCCGGTAGTGGACCGAAGCTTCTCCAGGAAGCCTGGTTCTGCTGGATGGTACAAGAGGCTCTAAGAAGGACGCAGCCTCAGCGACTTGGAGAGAGCACTGTGCCTCCATTATGTCTCAGTTAGTCCTTGTATTTCTTATGTCTGAGGTATCTTTTAGAAAGGGGTCGGGATTCACTCAGAGGGACTTGGGGTAACATTTTAGTCAAGATTAGAACTAGGGAAACTACAGGTTCTAATCTACAGGTATTTATATGGAGGAAAGGAAAGGACTTAGTCAAAGTCCAAACAATAATAGGAAACACCGAAAGGTGCCGAAAGATACCGAGAGGTACCGAAAGGTCCTGAATGATATCTTTAATGGGGAACCGGGGTGTCGGGTTGAGGAGGCTGGAGTAGGAGGCCGGAGGATGAATGGGAATGAGAAATGGGTAAGAGGGGGTTAGCCGACTGAATGGGAAGAAGAGGATAGTCGTGCTATAAATGGAAGGTGACTAGTAAGTGATGACATGAGTGGGGTCACCGAAGGATGTGGGTAGCTCCAAAGGTGGAGTTACGTATCCGAGGGATATTGGGTGACTCCAATAAATGAAATGGGTGGGGGAATGGTTTAGGGGTATGTCACAGGATGTCAGAGGTCCGTCGGGATATTGTAGCAAATCCGGAGTCTCCAAATGTGCCGACTCGGGACCGAGCTTCCGGGATGGGAGTGGCCAAGGTTCAGTGTGCCGCAACCAGGCCGGAGCTGAGACAGTTAGGAAGGAGGGTGACTGTCACGACCCGACATATCCGTCACTCCCGTCAACGCGTCCTAGTGCACTTGTCCTGTCCTGCCCACTATCATCATCATCCGTCCATCCATCCATCCACCCGTCACCCTCATCCGCACTTCCTCCCCCGTGCGCATACCTTCCAACCTAGGTTGCCCACTTCGTTGTTGTCCGCTCACCAGCCGGACAGCTTGCTAGATGGCTGGATGGTTCTTTCTCTTTTGTCCGCTTGCAGACTATTGTTCTTCCTTTTGTTTCTTGCTTGCCTTTTGTTGACCAAGTTTGCCGATATTAACTATTTGTTCCTTTCTTCATTCATTAATATCGCGCTTGATCCGCCACTCCTTCCGGGCCGGTCTCATTTAGTTACTTGTGTTTATAACGCGTGTAGGTTACACCGGATGTACCTCAGTTGGTATATCGACTTGGATTCCCCCTCTAGACTCCTCTCTTCATTGTAAGGCTCCTTGTTAGAACCGGGCGGGAACAGACGACTCCGGAGTGGAATTGGAGACTTAGCGTGGAGGGACCTTGGCCTCAGCGACTCAAGCGGAGCGCTGTGCCATTGCTGTTTGTCCATTTGGTCCTTAATTTCACAGTAGGTGAGCAGGAAGTCTCTAGGGGGCATTTCAGGTCGATTTCGGACTAAACCAAAACGAGTATGTACAAGCGCCGATATATATAATGGAAGGGGCAAAAGCACAAGGAGAACAAAGGGTAACCGAATCAGAACGAAGACGTCCGAACGGGAACAAAGGGTAGAAGAAGCGGAGCAGTACCGAAGGTCATAAGGCAGGACCTGTGATACATCCAAAAGGAGGTAGGGAGGGCAAGGCCCAGAGGGGCAGGAGGATGAGGGGAAGTGGGGATGATGACTAACTGGCTAGAATAGGAAGAAGCAGTAGTCCAAATAGGGGTGATGGGAAAATGCGAGAAATACATTACAAGTGGCGAGAGTGCCAAAGGCAGTCCGCGAAGCTCGGGGGTTGCGGAGCTTGCGGAGGTTACGGAGGTGGGGTTGAAAGTCCGAGGGATATTGGCAATGGTGTTTACGTAGTATGAGGTCACCAATGCAATGGACTAAGACCAAGGTGGAGTCAAAGTCCGAGGTAGGGACTATGACGGAGGCTCGGAGTAAGGTACGAGTGGTGTCCGAGTGCGAAGTACGGAACAGCAGTGGAAGGTCGTAACTTGGCGGAAGGGTGGTGGAGGAGTAACAGAGGGAGGAGAGAGGGGAAAGGTAAGGGAGAAGGAGTGGCGGGAAGGAGAGTGGTCAGGTCCGAAGGTGAGTATCGGAGCAGACGGGGGAAGTGTAGGAGGATGACGGGAGGGTGGAGGTTTTGTGAAGGGGGAGCGGAGTAGTAGGAGGGTGGCGAGAGGGGCGGTGTTCGGTCCGAGATGGGTATCGGAGCAGATGGAGATAGGGTCGGAGAGGTAAGGAGGAGGTGTGTTGCCAGGACCGAGGGTGAGTATCGGAACGGCAGCGGTAGGTTATGACTCCGGAGGTGAAGAGGGTGGAGGTCCGGAAGTCGGGTCGGGGTCGGGTATGCACAGATATGACACTCCTGTCTGAAATTGGGACACCAACGTAAGAACGAAGTGCAGCGCTCCACCCAAGTCGCTGAAGCTAAAGTCCCGCCCCTCCAACCTTACGAGTCTGGATGACTTCACACGCCTCGCAGGTCACCCGGATATGCATCTGACATGTTCCTGACAGTGACTTGGGGAGTGGGGAGTCATGGTGTAGGGGATGGTGAAGTTGTTAGGAAGGTGTGGTGAGGTGGGAGAGCACGGGGTCGGGATTCCGGGATATGACAGTTGTAGTGCACCCAAATATATAAAGTCAACAAGATATATGGTGCTTAAGAATTACAAGACAAAGCTGTCAGGAGAATTATTAATTGATAAAGACAGTGTAGGAGAAATAACGGTCACACTATGGAAACCCATTATGGAAATATGCCAGATAAATCACAAAACCCCATATGACAAGGAGATATGAGAAAATAGAAGAACCTGAATTTTAACGAAAATTTACAAATTATTACGACTGCATACGATAAAATGGAAGAAAGAAAATTAGCAAAAATACTTCAAGCTTAGCATCAACAAGACGGAATTCTCGGGGGAATTTATAGCAAATATTAAACCAAGAATTAGGACAATCGACAAAGATTTGACTATAAAAACAACCAGAGAACCTCCACCGAAACTACTTTCCCATGTCCGCACACATAGCTGAGGATGGAAGTACCACGAAACAAGGATTCCTTAGGAACTAATGCAAAATTCAAAGTCGTGTTTATAATAGGAAATGTAGATGTCCCCCAAACGGACCCAATGAAAGTAATTACAGGGAAAACTACCCATAAACGATGGAGATATGACTAAAACTCACGGAAAACAAGGACAACGTTTAAAAGGCAAGCACGAAGAACAACCAGTAACGACCGAGACGAGCTTGATAGCCCATTAGGAAGGAAGGGATCTAATCTTAATCCACCCAAATTTTCATAATAAAAGGATCACGCATTAATGAGATATCCAATAACAGGAATAGCGACATCAAAAGTCCGTGCTCAGGGAAAAGACAATGTTTACGTAGGATCCATAATTAAAACATACAACGAAATTTACACGGAAATTATGAAAAATAGGGAACTATAGTTATGCAAATTTTCAGCCCAAACGGTCCAGCTGTTGTGAAGTTATACCAACGACAGGAATATAGAAATCCGCATCATGTTTAATGACATGTGAGGGTGGCAATGCGAAGGGAACCAGCCATCGGAACCAAGATCTGCACTTTGGCAGATCATGAAGACCAATTTCCATCCAAATAAGGAAGAGCCTGGTCAAAACAAAGCATGGAAAGTGCAAAACAACCTTAGATCATGAGGGAAAAATCTGAAATGAATCACAGAAGCCCATATGAAGGATATAAACATCCGCGCATACCATAAATCCGGAACAATTAAACAGAAATGGTGCCTGCATATGAATGACTACAGGAACAATGCACGTGATTACCGAATGTGCATGTGAACTTTTTCTAACTGGACGAATACCAGGAAATAGAACACAACTTTAGTACCATTGGAAAGGTGGGAATAAATGAAAATTTATGATACCAAGAACGTGAAAAACCATCCAGAAATGAATGAGATACAAGGACATGAAGTTAGAAACCTGGAAACGCGTGGGAAGACAGCTTCAAGAGGTCCAGAGCCCTAAATAAAATACATAAAAATATGATATCTTCGAGGACGACCTACTATAACAACGAACAATACATATGGAGGATTAGGATGTGATAATACAAAGGGGAATCAGGGGAGATGAATGAAATCCACGAAAACCACTGACCTACGACAGACCATGGCAGGGATTTTAGGGAATGATATTCTAATGAAGTGGAGAGCTATAATACATTCGTTTGAGTAATACTTGACTACTAGCAACTTTTTCTTTCGGTTCTAAACCTGAATAATTCACTCCATGTCGAATCACCCATCCGGCTCTGGCCTGTCTGGGTCCGTGCTGCATAAACGGATGAGGAACTGATCCCCTCATATCCCTACCTTCATCAACGACAATGCTGTCGTTGATTACTCACCTTCGTCAATGACAAGGCTGTCGTTGATTAATAACTTCTTACTTTCATCAACGACAATGCTGTCGTTGATTATCTACTTTGTACCTTTCCTCTGTCGTCAATGACAACGTCGTTGATTATTCATTTCCTCTTCATCGATGACCTCCACTGTCAACATCGTCACTGTTGACAATATGAACTCACAACGACAGGAAAGTCGTTTCATCATTGACAACTCTGTCATCAAGATCTGGGTGCATATGTTCCAGGAGAAACTCTAAGTGGGCTTCGCCTACAAACTACTATTATAGCCTCCTGCAATGAGTGTGCCCCCGTTTGCATACATCTTTCGTATGTAGAATGTCAAATTTTTATTTCCTTAAAATGCTTGTTTTCCCCTTGTGTATATAACCTGTCTGCGATTTAATATCGCAAGGGAGAAGGATGTGAGGCCCCAGCCCATGTCTATATTCCCCCCACAACATCAATTGATGTTGTGTCGTCTGATAATTATGTCATGACGCTAATTCAGTGTCACGGAAGCTTCTCTATTTATTTGTGCCAAGAATGCATTAGAATGTATATAAACCCTCAGGGTAGCTGTAAAAGGCGGATCAGCCTTTACTTCTACCCTGTTAATATACAGCCCATCAAAGCATATACTTAGATGGACTAACTGAGGCCTGAGGTGAATGGGAGAATGGAACGTACCATCCCCAAACAAGTAAGATCACCTTTCAGTGAAGTTCTACATAAGCCAGAAGAAATTCCAGCCATTTGCTCCAATCCTAGATATCCTAGGAAGCCACATGGATGAACAAGGCATCCATGCCCAAGCAGGTAAAATGGAAAAAATCCGCAACTGGCAACAGCCAGTAGACCACACAGGAGTCTTACAATTCCTGGGAATGGTAGAATATCTATTGATATTCATGCCGAATGTCAGTGGCTACACAGGGCCACTGCAAACAATCTGCTCGAACAAGCAGATATTCAGGTGGACCCCACTCCACCAGAAATGCTTCAATGAGATAAAACATCTCATGTGCGGGGCTCCAATTCTGAAGCCTGTCCAGTGGAATCCACCGGAAAACCTCTCAATAGAAGAGAGGGACAAACTCCACATCTGGGTTATAATAGATGCATGCCCAGCAGGCATGGGTGCACTAATTGGGCAAGGCAAAAAGTGGCAAACTTGCCACCCTGCCATGTTTATGTCCAAAAAGTTCACAAACACTCAGCATAGGTATTTTGCCTACGAACTTGAGGCACTCGGAGTCCTTGAGAGATACTCAATCCAATTCTGCTCGAACTTATGCTTCTCTGGCTTCAAGAAGAGTCTCCGCTTCCACAGCATCTCCAGGACTTCTCGGACAACCCTCCAGTGCTCCTCCAGGGTGTGTTAGAGACCGGATCAAGACGAAGGAGATGTCTCCATGGCGGAGGGCTTCAGCCTCAGTGACTCAGACCAGGAGCACTGTGCCAAGTTACATGTCCGTGCCCTAATTTACTTACTGGCAACGAGAACTAAAGGGGGATCAACTCTAGTCAATTTTATCACTGAAGTGTAACCTATGTACAAGTTAAGTATATAGTTACAGTGAGGGCAGGCCCGTGAATAGCGGGACTGAGCAGAGTGGAGCTAATGGGGATAGATGTTAGCCAACTGAATATTACCGACAAGTTGGGTTGCGGGTTTAACGGAATGATGGGTTATGACCCACAAGTGGAAAGGAGGGATAGGCCTGAAGGTAGACTTGCAGGGCAAGCAAGTGAATTGCCCAGCGGAGGCAGGAATGCGCTAGTGGACGTCAGGGCTGTCCAGAGAGCTTCGGGGCTCCGTACTTAGGGAGGTGTAGGTAATATGTGACCATCAGGGGGGTCGGAGGTGATTGCAGAAACCAGGGGCTCCGAGGTTAGTGGTGGAGGAGCAGAGGTAATCCGGAGGAGCAGAGGTGGTCGAGGGTGATGGCCATGGATGGATATGACAGGGTGGCAGTGAAGATCAAAATGTCATCCACGTAGCAGATGACAACCTCCTGGTTGATGAAGTCTCGGAGGATGTCGTTCATTGTCTGGAAGGTCATGGGGGAGTTACACAGGCCAAAGAACATAATGGTGGGCTCGAATAGCCCACAGTTGGTCGAAAACGCCACCTTCCACTCATCACCATCCTTGATGCAGACGTTGTTAAATCCCCAGTGCAGATCTAGCACCGAGAAGTACTTGGTGTTTTGGAGGTGTGTGAGGACGTCCGAAATGAGTGGGAGGGGGTACAAGTTTTTGACCATGATCTCATTGAGCTTCCAGTAATCTTGGACTAGGTGCAACGATCCATCCTTCTTCTTGATGAAGAAGACTGGGGCTCCCATCGGGGATTTGGACACCCATATGCGCCCGTTCTGCAGGTTCTCGCACAGGAACTCGTCTTGTTCCTTCTGTTCTGGTTGTGACAGAGGGAAGGTTCTCCCCCTCAGGAGTTTGGCATCTGGCACCAGGTCTATTGCATGGTCCCAGGGCTTCCGTGGGGGCAGCTGGTTGAAGGCCTCCTTCAAGAATATGTCCCGGAAGTCTTGGTACTGTTCTGGGACTAGCGCCTCAAATGGTGCAGGCTCTGCTTCTGGTTTGAGGGCCTCCTGGGCCATCCACTGGGATGGTGTCGTGGTTGCTCTCAGTTTGTGTCCCCACCCCAGAGGGATGATAGCGGCGTAAATCCCATCCCCCAGTTCCACTACAGGGTCTTTGTTGGGGTGTCCTCACGCTGACCAACAGGAGGATGGGCAGCGAGACATAATGACCTTTTGCTGCTTCCAGTCTACCTCTGGGTTGTGGTGCAGCAACCACGAGTGTCCTATGATGAGGGACTACTGTCCAAGGTTCGTGACAGCGAAGCAGGCCTGCTCCATGTGCCGTCCGAATGTCAAGGGCCTCTAGTTCCTCAGTTATGGCCCCGTTCTCATTTGGGGTCCCATCGACGTTGCAGACAGGGATGGGTTGGGGGAGCGGGGTTGTCTTGAGCCCATGCTTTCTGACAAACTCGGGGCTTATGAAGTTCCCAGTGGCACCCGAGTCCAAGAGGGCTGATACAGAGACAGTAGCAAGGGAGGTCAAGGTAGTCAGTTTTACGGCTAGGTTGAGGGACCTGGGGCATTTACCATTTCAAGTCTCATTTTAACTAAATGTCGCTGGATAAAAATGGAATAAATCAGCTGAAGGTCTCAGCACAGCCATACGCATAGTAATGCGAAGTTTGAATTCAGAATCACCAAGTCATAGCGAATTTAGTGGTAAATATGAGGAATTTGAAATAGGAAACTGCAACAAATGCAGCGCAGTCAAGTTCTAATTAACCATTAAAATAGTTTAGGCGAGGAAGGACAATAAGGATTCTAGGCGCAGTCTGACCACAGTAGAGCTGCAGTTCAGTGCAGCAGAGCGCAGTAGAACTATAGCGTGAAAATTTCATTTTTTATTCAGTTTGAGAAAAATACACTGTAAATAAATCCTGTAAATACGAGGTAGAGCATGAAAAAGGAAGGCAAAACAGAACCAAAATGGGTGAGGAAGAGCCCTAAAGGGGTGATGAGCTAAGTGAGTGCATCCCAAATGGGAGCTGAAGTAAGCGCCTTCATCCAATGAGAGTGTGTGAGACCTAGCTCCAACCAATCAGCATTCGCAATTCGTGGAGCATGTCCGCGCTCTTTATATATAGTAGATATTCAATGCCCTTGTTGCCGGGATTGTCCCATTTGAGGGGAACTCATGTGGCCATGTGATGTATGTATTGGTGATGGGGTATGAATGTGCCTAATCAGGTTCAACTGAGCAAACACGAACGGATACTGATAATACACGCAAATTCAGAGAAACAATGACACGAGAGATGTGAGGAGAATTTGCAAGACAAAAGCTCAAGATCGTTCTAATGGTGGTGAAAGGGGTTGGGGGTGGGAGAGACAAAACTAGTCAGACTATAGCAGCGGATGTGAGCAAGTTAAGACGATAGCGGCAGCCAGGGAAGCAGGAGAGGCAGCAGCAGCAGTTCACAAGTGAGTTTTGATGAGCAGCAGCAAGTTGGCATTTGACTCACCACGAGAGATGTGAGGAGATTCAGCCAATAAGGAGAGGAAAGGGGCATCATGGAAGCCCTTTTTATAAACATGGCCTGAATTATCGTGAGCATTCTCATGATGAGTGAAGTTCAGTACATACCTCTACTGGTATAATCTGCTTCACGCATCTGCACCAGAAAACCCAGCGTACAACTGAGGCATGGTTCCTGGGTCCATCAAATGGTCAGGTTTGCACAGCAGCTCGTGAAAGATAGGGCAGCAAAGGGGTGAGCGTGGTGCTGAGACAGGCGCAGTGGGGTCCAATCAAGCAAGAGAGGTTGCAGCATCAGCTGGGCCGATTCTGGTCATTGCCCCATGATTAGTCTCATGAAATGAGGTCATTAAACAATAATTAAATGGGAAGTCAAATGGAGCACCCCATCATTCAAAGCCTCAGGTATTAGATGCTACTGTCAGGTGACACCCGGGCTCCCTCGACCCCGGACAAGTCAGCGTCCGGGGCTGAGCCTGGTGGGGGGCGGATCGGGCATGCGTACTGACAGGCCCGATGCAGGACAGTGGTCCCTGGCCACTTAGACTGAAGTGGAAAGTTGAGAAGAAGGCTACTTCTTCGGTTCCCACTTCAGGTTCGTTTATATACATGTGGCTTAGATCACATGACAGGTGCCACGTCACCCTCGCACACAGCTGTAACCACCCGGGTGTCTCCATGGGAGATCCCAAGGCCATCCGGTGCATGCACGCATGCTGGGCATAGCGGGAAGTTGCCCAAGGTGCCCAGGCCAGGTACATGGTGGGCGTGCAGCAGATGGGTCAATGGTACATCATCAATTTTGTAAGGGGCATGAAGACATTTGAGTTGGGTTAGACCAGTGGTTGGTATGCCATCTAACCCATGGTTGGAGGGATTATTGGCACCCACCCTGATGAGAAATTTCTCATTGGGGCATAACTCTGTGAATCCTCCAGCTGAAAGTGACAAACATGCCCTGATGGAAAAGATTTCATCAGGGCACAATTCAGTGGTTCCACCCAATCACTGACCATGGCCCTGATGGAAAAGTTTCCATCAGGGTGACATCCTTCCATCTTCATCTCCAACATCATGTAGTGCTCCAATTGTCCCCTCCACCATAATACATTTCAATTACCATACCATATATGTCATATTCACTTACTGTCCCTTACCATATATGGGATGCCTTATCATTATCCTATCCTGTCTTCTCCTCACACATGACACATCTTTCCTCTCACCACCACCCCACCATCATCATGTCTAAATTTTGTAAGTGCCTCTCAGTTATCCCTTGGCACATATCCTAAAAACATCCTCTCCTTTGTCATGTCAGCAGCAGTTCCACCCAAACCTCAGCCCTCATCCTCACGTTCCCAAGCACTTATGAAGAAAGTCAAGTTGAACCTGATTGTCAGCAATGACAATGAAGAAATTGAGCAATCGTTCACAACCATCATCAGCAATCATGCCCAATGGGCACATCATTGATATAAACCCCTCAATCTCCCTGCCGATCTGCAGGATCTTCAGAATGCTGAGGTCAAGGCCAAAGCAATTCATGTATGTCCACCAATTTCATTCTTGATCAACTTGATGCTCACAAAAATTTATTATGAATCAATAAATCCTCCCTTCCTGTCCCATCAAGGCTGCCCAAAGCCACTTGTTAGGCATATTTCATTATCACCTCCATACCAACCCCTACAACTTCACCTTTGGCTCAATTAATACATGTGCCCTAAACAAGAAAGCAGCAGACTTGATTGCCAGAGACCTAATATGCAATGGCATCAAATCGACATTGCCTGACTTTATGATCTCAATCCTGATCAAGAAGTCCTTCATCCAGCTCCCCACTGACAATCTCATCACCACTGCCACTGATGATCAATCGATCGACCAGCACCCCATCCTGTGTCTCATGGATGAAGGAGCCAAGGCAGGTGCTGTCATATCCATACCAACTCTGCCTAACCTCCGACCTACTCCGCCACCATTCCGGTCCACCTCTGGTCCATCCCCTCCCTCACCTCCACCATACCCTCCAGTATACCTCTGGTCCACCTCCACCTACGATCTCTGGTACAATCTCCAGTACCCCCTATCCTAATCATAGAAGGTTATTAATATTCCTACCTACCCAACATTACTATGGACCTCCTAGGACCTCTGCCAATCCTGCAAAGGTTTTCCCACTATCCAATAGCTGTCACTAATCCCACCCTTCAACTACTCACTCCACAGTGCTCGATAAGGCAATTCTCTCATGAGATTGCCAACCCAGCAAGTGGGTAAGTCCATCTTGGGTTTTCCCTTTGTTCCTATTTGTCTTGTATTATGTATATAAGTCTGTAGTTGATGGCACCTCAGTGCAAAATCGACAATAATGACTATTCCCCCAGAGTTCACACCCCCCTTGTTCTGAAGTTAAGGACCAGACACTAAGTGTTACTGAATGTAGGCACAGCACTCCCCTCCGAATTGCTGAGGCCATGACTTCGATGACATCCTTGTTTCGTGCGAGAAGCTCAATGATGAAGCTCCCCATACTTTCATCTTGTTCCAAAACATCTAAAAAGCTTTTGTCAGTTTGGACACGAATTTTGTGTTTTCCTCCACTTGCCCAAATCATACACCGCAGCAGGCCATGTCACAAGCTCTAGGAGCTTTAACTTCCATTCCTTCAACCTCTCCTCATCCTTCCGATATATTTCCCTCTCCTCCGACGTCGCCATATTATCAACCACCTTCCCTTCCACTGCTTCCCCATACTTCTTTACCTCACCGGCTACCGCTGCATATGCAGCCTGTAATGCCCCAATTCTGATGAATAATGATTATTATCAAATTATTTATAGCGAAAGAAAGCCAATAAATAATGTATCATACCGATGTTGTCCATTTAGAACTTGCAATTGGCCAGCCCTTGCTGCTAGCCAACCCACCTCACTCAGTTCAAGAACTGCCAATGACTTATGGTTATCTGGCGTGATTATTTTTGGCCAGTCAGTACTGGTCACCCAGGGTTGGCTGATCAACAGCACAACTGGCATATCTGGTCGTAGTCTTGATGGACCACTGTCCTCAATGATGCTATCTTTGATGCCATCCAACCCGGCTTGATCGATGGCCCGTGCATTCCTCACACTGTAGGTGAGAGGGAGAGAACTGTGGGTGTGAGCCTTCAGCTCACAAATGCCAATGAAGGCTTTCTCACGCAGCACATGGGACACTGCTATTGCCTTGTCATATGTCAAACGTCTCAGGTCCTCTGAGATCACCATGTGGCGTGAAAGGCCTTGGATATTCGCATTGGGGAGCGCTGTGCTTCCAGCCATGGTGGATGGGTGATGATGGTGGTGGGTGGTGAGCTGTAGCGTCTGATCGATCAATCAATCAGATCAATCACCTCACTGTTACTCATCATTACTCAAGTCCTACCATTCTGACTCATTCACCTGGTTGGCATAATTATTTCCCCAAATGCTGATATCACAACACTTTATCCTTGGTCCACCAGAACGTTCGCGAACATTCGCGATCAATCTGGTGGACCAAGGGTTGTGATATTATCAGTCTTGTATAATTTATTGTGTCTAGGTTCTATAATTATTGTACTGACAACCCACTTCTCCGCCATACTGTTCGCGTAAATTCTGGTGATCCTGCCTAAATTAACATGGCGGAACCCTTGCAGTGACGGAACCCTGACACTGTTTTCCCCTATAATGGTCGAGTCTGGGCTTGTCCAATGATGTGCAGGACACTACTGAAAGTGATGTTCCGAAGGGTCCGGAGTCGGAAGTTGTAGTCCGAAATAGTGGGGGGATGAAATAAATGAAATGGTGTATAAAGAGGTCTGAGATGACTGGAGATAGGTGGATGGAAGTTGGAGGTATAGGCGACAGAGATGATGAGGTCCAAATGGGTGTGAGGGAAGTAAGGAAGATGGTTGTCAGAGACCACAAGCGGGACGAAGGAGAAGTCCCCGTGGTGGAGGGCTTTGGCCTCAGCGACTTAGACCAGGAGCGCTGTGCCTAGTTACACGTCCATGCCCTAATTTACTAAGTGGCAATGAGAACTAGAAGAGGGAAACTCTAGTCGATTTTATCACTAGGGTGTAACCTATCTACAAGTTATGTATATATAGTTACATAGAGGGTGGGCCCATGAATGGCAGGACTGAGCAGAGTGGAGCTAACGGAGTTACATGTTAGCTGACTGAATATTCGGGTTATGGGGTTAGCGGAGTGGCGGGCTACAACCCAGAAACAGAAAGGAGGGAGCAGCCCGAAGGTAGGCTTGCAGGGTGATACTGAAAGTTATCTCTAATGGGGAACCGAGGTGTCAGGTCGAGGGAGGCAGAGTTGAAGGCCAGAGAATAAATGGGAACGAGAAATGGGTAAGGGAAGTGTCATATCCATGCATACCCAATCCTAACCCGACTCCCAGACCTCCTTCTTCACCACCTCCGGAGTCCTACCCTACCGCTGTCCGTTCCGATATTCACCTTCGGTCCTGATGCCACACCTCCTCTCACCCCTCATGCCATCTCCACTCCTCCATCCTCCTCCTGTCCTATCTCTGTTCGCTCCGATACTCACCTCGGACCGAACACCACTCCTCTTGCCACCCTCCTCCTACTCCTCCTCCCACTCCTCTGCTTCCTCCTCACAACACCTCCACCCTTCCATCGTTCTCCTACCCTTCGACCGTCCGCTCCGATACTCATCTTTGGACCTGACACCTTTCCTCTCCTCCACTCCTTTCCTCTTTCCTCTTTCCTCTCTCTTCCCTCTGGCCCTCTTCCGCCGACCTCCCGCCAAGTTACGACCTCCTGCCGCTGTCCCATACCTTGTACTCGGACGCCGCTCATACCTTTGCTCTGAGTCTCTGTCATAGTTCCTACCTCGGACTTTGACCCCACCTCGGCTTTATTCCATTGCATTGGTGACCTCATACTACATAAACACCATTGCCAATATTCCTCGGACTTTCAACCCTGCCTCTGTAAGCTTGGTAAGCTCTGCAACCTCTGAGCTCCACGGATCATCTTCGGCACTTTTGCCGCTTGTAATGTATCTTTCACGTTTCCCCCTCATCCCTATTTGGACTGCTGCTTCTTCCCATTCTAGCCAGTTAGTCATCATCCCCACTTCCCCTCATCCTCCTGCCCCTCTGGGCTTCGCCCTCCTTACCTCCTTTCGGATGTACCACAGGTTCTGCCCTATGACCTTCGGTACCGCTCCGCTTCTGTCATCCCTTTGTTCCCGTTTGGACGCCTTCGTTCCGATTCGGACCCCCTTTGTTTCCTTGTGCTTTCACCCTCTCCATTATATATATCGGCGCTTGTACATACTCGTTTTAGGCCTTAGTCTGAAATCGACCTGAAATGCCCCCAAGAGACTTTCCCTCTGCTAGATCCAAAATTAGGGACCCCCAGGACAACCAGCAATGGCACAGCGCTCCACCTGAGTGGCTGAGGCCGAGGTCCTTCCACGCTAAGTCTCTGGTTCCCCTCTGGAATCGTCCGCCCTCGCCCAGTTCTAACAGGAAGGTTAGCCCACTGAATGGAAAAAAGACATCAGCTGTGCTATAAGTGGAAGCTGACTAATTAAGATGACAAGGGTGGAGTCACCAGGGGTACAGGTAGCTCCAATGCCAGAGTTACATATCCGAGAAATGTTGGGTGACTCCAATAATTGAAATGGAGAGAGGAAGGGTTTAGAAGTATATAACAAAATGTTGGGGGTCTGTCAGGAGGTCGGAGCAATCCAGGGATTCTGAAGGTTCCGACTTGGAGCCAAGCTTCCGGGATGGAGGTGGCTAAGGGTGAGTGTGCCGAAGTCCAGGCCGGAGCTGAGACAGTAGGGACAGAAGCAGGGTGGGAACGCAAGGAGGAGTGGTGTAGGGGATGGCGAGGTTGTTAGGGAGGTGTAGTGAGGTGGGAAAGTGCGGGGTCAGGATTCTGGGATATGACAGTAAGTAGATCTTATTTCATACTAGATATATGCTGTATATAAGCCGAATCCAATCCAAACTAAAATCCAAGCAATCCAACCATGTGCCATGTCAGGTGGTGTCCCACCAGTTATAGAGTATGCAACAACCATGCAGCTGGTCAGCTAGCACAGCCACCCATACATCAGCTCTAATCAGCTCCCCTCGAGCTGATCAGCAACCATGGATCAGCTGGTCAGCTGGCACAGCCACCCATACATCAGCTCCAATCAGCTCCTCTCCAGCTGATCAGCAACCAAGGGATCAGCTGGTCAGCCAGCACAGCCACCCATATAGAAGAAATTCCCACAACCTATAAAAGGAAAAAAATCAGCTGTCCCATACATCAGCGGTAGTACGGTACTACCGGGCTGTCAAATACACAGGGTTTCATTAGTTTTGATGCAAACCCTCGTCCAGGTCATCTTATCCTGCACAACACCATTTGAGAGTGATTGATTACGCATGTACAAACAGTCAGCTCTCCTTCTGCTGCCTCTTAGGGCTCATGTAAATATATGTGACAAGTTTAGTAGCAATGCTCAGAGTCAACATCGGGCAAGTCAAGAAAGTGCAGATTTGCACTTTGAGCACCTCGTAGAGGCTGCTATTCTACCTTGGGGAGGACCCCCCAAGCCCACGTCAAGCCGAGTCAGACACATGCAAAGTTTAAGAGTTGATAATGGTGCCAAGGCTAGGATGTTGGATCACCAGAAGCCCCGAAGCAACGCCCGAAACGACAACGGAAGCAGCGGACGGAGGGGATGATGCATTTCCTGCTTCAACTTTCGCGTGCAGGATCGAAATTTCAAGCAGAGTCAACTGAGTGTGACGATCCAAGCAAGTAAGCAACGTTAGTCGTGAGCCATTGAAACAAGAGGTCAGAAGTGGGAATGGGCATACTTACTGATCAGTCCAAATCCTTCTAATCGACCAGTGGTTCTCCCGAAGTTTACGATCTTGAGCGATATCAGCACCAATTGCATAGTAGCCTAAATCCGCAGGTCAACAACTAGTAGTGCTGGAGAAGAATCACATACCAAGCACATACTGAGCAGGGCCATAGGCCCACGAGTCTTGTCAGCAAGCTCCTCACGAGGATGTCTTCCGAAAACAACATCCTGTACATTCTCACGACCTGTCTTGGAAATCCCCAGTGGATACGCCACAGCAACCGCGGCACGAATACTGGGTCTTTCCGACCTGATCTTGGCCTCCTCTTGCAGTTGGCCTGCTTATTCCGGGGGGAGGAGAAATGTCCATTGTTGTCCCGGAATGCATGGAAGGAATTTTCAGTACCAGATAAGTTCGGTGGAGTCCAGAGAATTGCACCCTGTACTACGGGCCGGATGAAGCTAGCCATCTCGTGCCTTCTCTGGTTAACCACTTCCAAACTTCGCCTCGTTTGAATCTGAAGGTGTCAAGGATGTAAATGTTATTCCACCTATCTCCGCGATTTTACTGGATGTACCATCTTTCCCGTCCATTTCTTCTCTGCCGATGCATTTGGTTTCGCCTCCTGCCCCAAGTTTCCCCCCGTTGCTGCCCCATCCATCACCCCCACTCCTGCTCTACCTCCCGTGTCATCTCATTACCCACCAACGTCGTACCCGCATCACTCTGTTCCCCCTCTTCCTGATGCCATCTCCCCTGAGGAAACGGCGAAAGCTAAGAAGGCTGCAAAGTACGCTATTAATGCGCTTGATTATGATGATCCTGATACAGCCAGGAAAGAACTCGTAAAGGCATTGGCTATTTTGGGCGTTTCTGTCGAACTTTTAGAATCTCGCACAGGCCCCAATTCATTTCTTATACATACCCCTCCCTTAATTTGAGTTCCTCATTGGTGTTCTCCGGTTTGAGACTATGCGCTCTGTACACCTTTCGCTCCACCTAGTTTGTTTTGGGTTTCATGCATTCATCTTTATCTCGTCCCATACATCATTGTAGCACATTCACACTCTTCCCATTATTGTCTCTGTTCGTCTCCTCAATCTACCCCCACCTTGGGGCTTCGCTGTCAGCTACAAGTTTTGTCTGTTTCCCTTTTCCTTAAATCCATCTAGCGCCAAAAGTGGACTGATATTCTGACCGGTATATCTTGCCTTTCTTTTCCCTTTAACCAGATATCCCATTCTAGTAGTACTAGTACGGTTGATCGACTCCGATCAATTCCTCCGTATTCCTTATTCTATTCCGTTTCCCATGATTCCCCTGATGGTCTGTTTTCTGCGTTTGCGCCATTGCCTGTCCTCGGATTCAGGTCTGAGCTGTATGTGATTTATGACCGTTTTTGATTCCACAGACGATTTGCTGTTACCATTTCGACCGATTTCTACGCGAGTTGTCGGGGCCCAGATCGGACCATGTGTAGCACCATGCATAAGAGCGCACGGAGAAGGTTGTTGCGTTGATATGTGGCAGTGCGGCTGTCCCACAACCTGAGGGGATCGGCAGGTAAGGGTGCCTGGTTGGTGTGGCGGGGTGACGGAGTCTGCTGGCTTGTGGTGTCGGGATTATCGGCTATACTGGATGGCTATGTACCTACAGTGTTTATGAACCTCCGCCTCTTCCGCGTGCTCCAGGTCGATCACGCTCCCTTGTTCTCTTGGGTGGTGCAGCATGGCGCCCGTTCTGTGGGTCGATTTCTGGAAGAGCGTACAGTAGGAAACCTAGTGATGGGGACGACCAAGGGTGGCAGATAGTGATGGAGGATCATGAGTAAGAGTTTGATGACAACATTGCACTTTCAGGGGAGTGGGCGTCGAGTGTTGGTCAGGTCAATGCCACAGCCTCAGGTTCGCTGGAGCTAATTATAATCGGTCAATGGCATAGCGCTTGGGCAAGCATGTCGAAATTAATTGCGAAGGGTACCTACGCTAACCACCAGATACTGGGCAAATGACAGCAACTTCTTCACCCTTGAAGTAAACTTCATTCACATCCGTTCATCTCAGCATCCACACTCCACGAACTCTCGTTCAAGACATCCTGTAGAGCAGGGTGACGTTCCACTGGAAGACGAGCGAGCTGACCGAGCGTGAGTGAAGTATCTGGGAAAGGAATCATCTCGGTGTGGAGACCTGTTGCGGATTGAGCAGCTGCAAAGTACAGCACAGTCACAAACTGGTTCCCAGTGTTCTGAGCAGCCGGCAAGGATCTGGACATGACCGATAAAACACGCTGAACTCGTGTCGATCTTTTGATCTAATTCGGAGTTTGTGGAAAAGTGTCTGAAATAATGAAGTTAATTACAATCAACTTCCTCTTTGGAGGCGCTGCGTGCCCACACTTTCATCGACCGATCCGCTGACTTCGTCATACAAAGAAAAGAGAAAAGGAAGTCTGACCTCTAGGTGCTAGTGCTCGTCATCACTCGCGTAAGATACCCACCCATCTATGTCCCAGCGTATCTCTACTTTCCATCCAAGAACCACGATCGGCGTCACACAAGTTGATATGAAAGATCGCCATTTCTCGTTTGGCAAATACAGGACCATTATCTTGAGCTTTTTCACGCACGGAAGTCCTTCAAGGCCCCGTTGGAGGACCATCACAATGTCGTCATCCGGAAGCTGGAAATAAGGGGAAACGATGCTGAGGTATTCAAGGCGCGGAAGGTCATGTCCAGTGAAAACGATGGCCTTTTCATCCAGTAGGTCCACAGATTGGATTGTAAGCGTGGAAACTGGACCGGTCGACTGCCCGAGCGCGGTCAATGCCCCGAGAAGTTTCCCATCCTCTTCACACCATATCAGTCTGACATCTCGTACCGGTCTGCCTGGGACTAGGGCTTTAACGACCTCGCATGGGCCAGTCAGCCCTAAGCTGGGCATTGCCACGGGCTTCGCTTCGCCGCGACTTCTTGGAGAAATCTGGAGATGTTGAAGGAGTCTTGTATATTTTCGGTGGGGTGGCGCGAAAGCTTTGTGCAGTCCTGGCGTGACGCTAAGCCGTAATTGTAAGATGTTGGGACAGAGCGTCAATACACTTGAGAGCAATCCCAAGTCTTATCAACGGTTCTAAAATTGTCAGTGCAGGCTCCGTGCAGAAGAAGCCTCGGTGTCTTCTTCGGGCGTATATTTCTCGGAGGGTCCAACCGGAAATTATGAGCGGGCAGGTCAATGAATAGTGACCACACAAACGATCCCCGCAATGGCCGAGCGATGATCGATTGGAAGAAACCCAGTGCGATCGTATCGTCCTCAAGTGAAACAATGCGGTACATCGCACGTTCAGCGACCGCTTTCCAGTTCCTGTTGACACGTGTCATGGCGTAAAGATCTGCTTTGCGAGTGATATATTCTCCCAAATCTCAAAGGGAAACTTTGAACGAAAGGTTGGGTCCACTGCGTGAGGAATAGCCTGTCAATGATATCAAGCATTAGATCTGACTTTATCATTCACGATGGATGGTTGGGAGCGAAACATTCGTTTGATAGCAGAACGGAACTACGAAGGCAAGTCAGTCATGAACAGTCACCAAACCCAATCCATACCTGATGGTTCATCCTGAACACTTTGCGCCAAAACTCTGCCTCAGATAGCTGCAGAGAAGGGAGGAGTAAGAGCGTCGAAAAGTCAGGAAGATGAGGATCGCAGCCGGCAAGACACAGGCGTGGCCTATGGATAAGAAGCGTACGGCTTGTATATATAATCCAAGTAGCGTGTAACTTGTGGTAAAAGCAAGCCACAGCCGGTTGGCACCGGTACGCAGCGACGCGAGCTGTATGTGTCCTCCAGCCATGGACGACTAGGATACAATATTGAATCTTGATACGTTGCAAGCTTGATTGACGTAGTTTACAGGTACACACAACCGTCAAACCAGGCTATAAGTGGGGACTCGGATTCATGGAGGTTCATTGGGCACGCGGGCGAAGGTACACATTGACGTATCCAAATCTTCGAGAAATTCAATCTCGCGAGCAGTTAAGTTACCGGTCTCAATGTTCGTGCGAGAGTGAAGTCCCTAAAAATGCATTACTGATGAGATGTTTGATGCATAATTGAGTGAAAATACCTTCGTTGGGGCAGCAATGTTTAACGGCGCTGTTGGCATGCCAAACTGGAGGCCTGGATTCAGCTCCCATGTTCGATTCTGCATCAAAAAGAACGCATCAAATACCATCCCAAACCAAAACAAGCGTCTAAGCAAGGACTCACAAGGTTTCTTTTAGGTTCCGCGGGGAGCTCCCAGTCCAGTGACGCAGGGGAAGTCGCGCGCGACTCTGATGCGGAGCCAGAATCGGAAAGGAAACCTTGAAAGCCTCTTCCAACTGTTTCTACGAAGCTAAGTCGTACACCACCCTGGTTCAGACGATTAAGTTCGCCGGTGAAGTCGAAGTTTTTCTTGCCAGTGTCGTCCTCATGCACATGGTCGCCTTCTTCATCTGAATATGTTTTCATAACTGATCCCAGACGGCGCAGTGACCGTGAGGGAAAAATGAGGGCCTGGCAATGAACCAGGAGAGGAGTTTGAGTCCGAAGTTGTAACCGGTAGAGACGAGTGAAGGTGGCATAGGGGGCTGAGGGATAGAAAGCGTATCATCCAACGATCGTGTTGTATCTTGGTCGCGGCTAGGACGCACAGTTTTCCGAGTCACACATTTGGGCCCACCCCTTCGCCTCCAGGGGTAAGAGGTATATGAGTTGGTGCTACAGGTGTGGCGGTCGTGAGCTGAATCGATGGAACGATCCGAGCGAGCAGTTGCCGGAGTAAGCAACGCGACGACGGCAACGTGCCTCAATGCCGGGTACCTCAGCTGCAAATACATAACGTCAGAATAATAGGTCTCGCCATCACAAGTGGATATCTCACCATTTTTCTGGTCCCACGGCAGCGTGGTTGCTGGGGTGAGCACCGCGACGGCGGCAGTGTGCCTCAGCACTGGGAGCCTCAACTGTAAATATAAGTGCACGTTGATGTCAGAATAATAAACATCGCGATCCTAAGCGAGTATCTTACCATTTTTCTGAACCAATAGCAACGCCATTGCTGGGTCATGCAGCCTGATGACAGCAGCATGCCCCAGCGCGGGGAGCCCCAGCTGTAAAGTACGATAATGTCAGAATAACAAACCACACTGATTCTAGGTGCAATATCTCACCGTTTGTCTCGGACCCAGTTGCTGGGGCACGGGCACGCAATGGGGCGCCAGTCAGGCGGATGGCAGACGCGGCAATGTCCGCTACCTTATTGTGTCGGCCTAGACTAGTGGGGTGATGGACATCTGGTCCAGTAATTTGCCTATCCTTGTCTACCCTCGTCTGTCCATCCATCCTTGTCTGGCCTCTCGTCCATCATCCATCCATCCCTTTCGCCCTTCCCTCAACAATGCTCCAGCCCCCCCTCGAGACCGTCAGTTCGCACTTTATCGTTGCCACATGTTATCACCCAGCTAATGTATCTTCTGTCATAGATCAACCTCGGTATGCATCAGCTCCTTTACACGCCTCTCAAGCCGACGCATGCCAAACTTATGCTCACACCTGGTCCAACTGATCAGGGCCCCTCACCGTCCCTCGCATCTGGATCGGGCTCTGGCAATTGTCATCTCCTGCATGGGGCACTGCCCCTGTGTCCAGAGTCAAGTCGGAGATGAACCAGCACTATCTTCATGGATTCACGACTTTTGGTGCGCCGAGCACACCTACACCATCCGTGTTCACTCACTGAATCCACTGCTCTGTAGATATGGCAAGTATATTTTGACTCCTATCTCTTCAATCCTAGCGTTTGTTCATCAAAAATATTCTTTACTTTGCGTGTCGGCGTCGATTAGGGTACGAACACTTTGTTTCACCGTGTACCTCGTGTTTTTTTTTCCCTGATTCTCCTATCCGTCTCCTACGATCACAGCCGACCACTATGGCTCTGCAGAGTTAATCTTTGGCCAATTTCGTCGAGCCTTATTGTCAGCGGATAACAATATCTTCGGTGAGGATGAAATAACCTTTCGGCGAAGCAGACGACTGCCATTACATCCACCACTCTGCGCTACAAAATGGTGCATATTCATGGAATCTCACATCCCATACACCCGTTCCCGAGTAGAGGACGCTGTGCGTGAACGTATGCGCAGAACCATGGGGGACACGATTGACATACTTCAAGTACACTGGCAACATTACGACAACTCCGACTATGTCAATGTGTTCCGATACCTGGTTGATATTAAACGTGATGGCGAGCTCAAGGTCAGGGCTTTAGGCCTCGTCAACTTTGACTCTCAACATGTCAACGAAATCTGCGAAACTATCGGTCCCGGTGAACTTCTTACTAATCAAGTGCAGGTGGGTGACCAGTTTATTACCGCCGGAACTGATTGAGCCTATATCCACTAGTTCTCTTTAATCGATGTCCGGCCACTCTATGACATGGCCGCTGTATGTAAAAAACATGGCGTTAAGCTCCTGACATATGGCACATTGGTACGCCCGGCCTGCTTTTTTCGTGTTGATCATATCTAATCTAATGATTGGCGAATCACGTTTTAGTGCGGTGGATTCCTTTCTGATCCCTGGTTAGGGAAGCCTCAACCAGACCCATATAAGGATAAAATAACGCCATCTCAGCGGAAGGTAAGCTCAAAGCTCATCCTTGTCTCACCCATTTCGTTGATGGTTCGTTCAGTATCTCGATGTCATCACCGATGGATGGGGAACATGGGATCTCTTTCAAGCTTTGCTCACAAGCCTTCGAACGATTGCAGATCGCCATGGGGGCCTGAGTATTGCGAACGTAGCTACTCGTTGGGTGCTGGATCATCCTTTTGTAGGAGCTGTTATTGTTGGTAAGTGCTCCCAAGTTCCGTGCTCCAACATCAAGCTTCTTCAGTCTTTCATGTGGTTCTGGCTTCTTTAGCTGACCCCTCCCTTTTGGCCTGCTAATTCACGCATGGACGCATTCTTGGGTCCTTTCTTTGAGTCTTCCATACACTGATGGCCTCATGATCGACTTGAACTGACACACATGGACATCCACTGTAGGTGCCCGACTTGGAGTAGCCCAGCATCGTGAAGACAATGCCCGGACCATCATGACTAGTTTCCATCTAACGGCTGAAGACAATCAAATCATCTCAAACGTCTTAGCACGGTCCAATGGCCTGAGGCTCATCCACATGATGGGAGATTGCGGTGCAGAGTACCGTTAAAGCCAGACTCGTACCAGAGTTAATCAATGTCGCCTTGACTGAAGTGTCCAGTCACAATGCCATAGATGCGACTCCAGTCAACAGTGAGGATGAGTCCCTAGTTCCCTGTGACAGAACCGAAGAATCTAGCGACCGTTTGAGCACCCAAGTCACCGATAAACCAAACATTTCAGTCTGGGACCAGTGGCGAGTCCCATGCTAGCGTGCATGGCGAAGCGGCTGAGCAACATTCTGTGCCTGAGTACGATGAAGGACATGGTAATTCTGCCCAAGAAAGACCCAGACAAGGTCTTAAGCTTAAGCACGAATCGGAGTGCGGGCGATGAGCCAGCCCGAGTGCGTGAACCTAAGGGACCCAGCACATACGTCGCATAATCGCTCTGTTTGATGCCGTACGCGATCAGAGGGCTACAGTAAACCTAAATCCACCCCAACGCTTTGGTCTCACGTGAGTGTGGGAGCCAGCCACAATCGGACTGAATGACTGACTCCCCCTTGTCTACTTTACTGCCTGGGAACCTTCGTACATGATGTGCACGTCTATTGATGTGTTCAGCCTCCAATGTCACCGTTTGATATGGTACAGACAGACCTTTGTTCCCAGGTTGTGACTCGATACTCTACTTATTGCGATAGTTGACATATTCGGTGAGCGCTCGTTTACAACCTTTGACATCATGCCTGACCCATGCAATGCCCTTGCCCTCCTTCCACAATGCTCTAGGATACTACACGAAGGCTCCCTCATTGTGTCCCACATCAGCAAAAAATTGTTATGCTCCTGAGTGCTCCAGAGTATCGAGAGCACTGGGAGAATCAGGAGGAGATTGGCCAGTCCAGGAACAGCCCATTTCCTCCGGAGTTGGCTAGGTACTCCAGGGCACTCCCAGGAGGGCCTGGAGCATTGCTTTGTGCACAAACATATCCAGTAAATACAATTTAAATGCTTCAAAGTGTATAGGGGTGAGAAGCTTCTGGGAGCTCCTGGAGCATTTGAAAATGAAAAGGAAAAAAAAAAAGAGGGAAGATCCCCCATGAATACCTCCTACCACAAGACTAACACAACAAGACACTGCTTAACATTTAGATCAAACACTTTACTATATATCAAGGACACTGAGACTCACCAATACACAATCAAAATTTATGGCCTGATATATGATTAATCTGGCAACTTAATCACTTTCGGGCTGGCAGAATATGGGGGAGGGGGAAATGGGGGAGAATGAGGGGGGGAAATGAGGGGGAGAATGAGGGGAGAATGAGGGGGGAATGAGGGGGGATATAGAGGGAAATGAGGAAATTTTGAAAAATAGGGACTTCTAAAAAGTTGAAAAAAATAATTAGGGAAAAAATCAAAAAAAAAATTCAGGAACTGTAGTGCCTTTGAAGTGCTTTCAGGATATATAATTATTTGCAAAATCGAGGAAGAAATGATGGAGAAAAATGGAAAATACTTTCGGAGACCCGAGAAATAATGAGAACTGAATTGATGGGAAAGTCTGAAAATTGAATAGGAAAGTGAGGGGAAGCCTTGTAGCATTGTTATTTTCTGTTGTTCTGATTTTTCCCGATTCTTCTTGGTCTCATTCCCAGCTGCTCCTCAATACTCCAGGAAGCTCCTGAAAGCTCCTGGGAGGGTCCAGGAGCAGCTGGGAGTGAGACCAAGAAGAATCAGGAAAAATCAGAACAGCAGAAAATAACAATGCTTACAAGGCTTCCCCTCACTTTCCTATTCAATTTTCAGACTTTCCCATCAATTCAGTTCTCATTATTTCTCGGGTCTCTGAAAGTATTTTCCATTTTTCTCCATCATTTCTTCCTCAATTTTGCAAATAATTATATGTCCTGAAAGCACTTTAAAGGCACTATAGTTCCTGAATTTTTTTTTTGATTTTTCCCTAAATTTTTTTTTTCAACTTTTTAGAGACCAAAATTTCCCTCCCACTGCTCCTGGCACATTACATACTCCTCACCACTCCCAGCTGCTCCTGAACCCCCTCCCAGGAGAACACTATTGGCTCCAGGAGTGCCCAATCTGCTGTTTTGTCTCCCACATGCTCCAGCCACTCTTGATGCTCCGGAGCATAACGGACTTTTGCTGATGCACTGCCGTCACATCTCTGGCGGCAACTCCCTTGACTGCAGCCACTTGTCTTTGAAAACTGTTCACACAACCCCACATCTCATAACACCCTTTGCGTTCTGCCCAACCACCCCCCGGATATTTCTTAGGAAGTTTCTCTTTTGTATTTAACTGGAGACGACCAGAGACGTTCAGTGTGTTGCTGGTGTATCGTGGTTAAAGCAACCCCTTCAGCACATCAATCCTCCCCTTCAACATGCGAGGGAAGTGCCGACAGACTGCAATGGCTGACTTGCACATGACCTTGGTTTCGGCACTCTATAGACAACCTTAGTGCTGGTACGTAAAAAGTGGTTCAAAGACGTATCCCATCGTGTTAACATGGTGCCAACATTCAATAGCAAGGGCTGATTCAGGATTATGGAAGACCCTAATCACTGCCTCCGTGTTACCTGGGATCGCAGTGAATGAATGATCCCTGCCATCGCAAAAACGCAATATGGTAACCATCGCACACTTCTTCCACTTGTTTCTCCTTACTATCGGATGAGCAATGCTCTTACAAGGTACTCACGAATAAGGCGATTTGTTTGAAGGGTCAATTATACCATCATGTCATGTAACGTGGCATGGGATTACCCTGAGATCCCAACAGACCCCTCGTTCCTTCATCACGATTATTCTGACTATGATATGGATGCCGAGTTCTGGCTAGGGGAGAATGAATGGACATTGCATGCCCAGTTCGTACGGCATGATCCCCAGGCTGTGTTCATCATGCATTCGTTTGGCCCTACGTCATGGATGGATTTGGCTTTTCTTTTCTCCAGGATTCCATGCCTGCCATCACCCCTTATTGGACCATGACACACTTTCGACAAGTGTCCCCCTCATGGTTGCAAAGGATACACGATGAGTGGAACGTACAGCAAAATCACATTGACATATTGGAACAGCTATATACCAAGTTCCCTGGCCTGGCGTTGCCTGTTTCTTTGAGCCATCATTGGCACAACCCAAAGGAGATGGATGTCAGGGGACGTGCGTGCTCGCGCAAGATGCTCCGATAACCTAGTTGTGATTAAAGCCGGGGGAAAGGGATGTCCCCATCTTAGGGTCAGCTATATACATGTAGAGTCCGGCAATAAGGAAACCAAATGGATTGCTGATAGAATCACATGATCATAGAATGTTCCAGAACAATGCCGGAGATGATCCGGGTCACCGGGGCTTAGGTAAGCAGAGTAGACGGGAATTACTGGCATACTTCCCACACGCATACACGCAGCCGGCATAGGGTCCAGGGTCATTGCTGATCCCTGACAATGGACAGGTGGCTGAGCTACTTGGTGAATGCATGTCAGGACTTCCAGATTAAATTCACAATGGAAGAACTTTATCGATGGTTCAAGGATTTGCAAGGGTGGTGTCAGAGACCAGATTGAGACAAAGGAATGTCTCCATGGCAGAGGGCTTCGGCCTCAGTGACTTATGCCAGGAGCACTGTGCCAAGTAACACGTCCATGCCCTAACTTACTAACTGGCAACCAGAACTAACAGGGGGTAAACTCTAGTCAATTTTATGTAACCTATGTACAAGTTGAGTATATATAGTTACAATGAGGGTGGGCCTGTAAATGGTGGGGCCAAGCAGAGTGGAGCTAACGGAGTTAAACATTAGCCGATTGAATATTACCAACGAGTTGGGTTACGGGGTTAGCAGGATGGTAGGCGATAACCCAGAAATGGAAAGGAGGGATAGGCCTGAAAGGTGGACTTGCAGGGCAAGCGAGTGTATTGCCCAGCGGAGGTGGGAGTGCACTAGCAGACGTCAGAGCTGTCTGGAAGCCTTCAGGGCTCCATACTTAGGGAGGCATAGGTAATAAATTGAAAAGAGGGGGTGGTGACCATCGAGGGATACCGAGGTGATTGCAGAATATGGGAGCTCTGAGGTTAGTGAGGAAGGAGTGGAGGTAGTCTGGAGACTTCGGAGGTAGTGGAAGTCGATGGCCGAGTATGGATATGACAGGTGGATAGAACTATCGCATCGAATGTTCCTGGTCGCACTTACCATCATCACTGGCCATCGCCTCCTGTCGTTCCCTACCTCGAGGTCCATGCTGGGTGCAATCTTCAATGCTTCAGTGTCCTGCATCCTCCAGTGATGTGAAGGGCTTGTTTTGTTGAAGCTGTGGATAATTTTTGGCCATCCACTCCCTCATTCGGACCTCCAGTGGCTTTGGTGGTGCTTTTTGTTTGAGTGTGGCCAAGTGCGCTTTTTCTTCATGCCAGCTTGTTATTTCTGCCTTCTGTGAGTTGTTGAACACTTTCCACCGCTCCTTAGCCTCTTCCTTCCATCGTTCCAACTCTTGCTCATTTAATTTTCTCTGAGCGTGCTCTGCTTGGTCCCTCAAGAAACCATCATGTGTCACAACTTGGCCAAATGTCCCTTTAATGCATCCACCATCCTCCTTCGACTTCTCTGCTTCTTCCCGCGCTAAGAGCTGTGTCTGAGCTTTAGACACATACATTCCCCCTAATGCCAACTGGGCATTTGCCACATCCACTGCATCAACAGCTCTCTCCACCAACACTTGGGCCTTCCAAAACTCATGCCGCATTTCTTGGTTTTCTTGCACTAATTCAAGGCAAGTCTTGGATCCTGAGTCACGATTGTCTGCGAGATCCCATTTAATTGGGGGTAGATGTCAGAGACCAGATTCGAGATGAGGGAGTGTCTCCGTAGCGGAGGGCTTCGGCCTCAGCGACTTCTGCCAAGAGCGCTGTGCCTAGTGACATGTCCGTGCCCTAACTTACTGACTGGCAATCAGAACCTAAGGGGGGGTAACTCTAGTTGATTTTATTACTGGAGTGTAACCTATGTACAAGCGGGATATATATATGGTTACAGCGAAGACGGGTCTGCAATTGGTGGAGCCAAACGGAGCGGAGCTAACTGTCATATCCATTCCCGGCCATCGACTTCCGGGCTCTCCGACCCCTCCGTTCTAACTCCGCTCCCCCCTCACCAACCTCGGAGCCCCCGTATTCCGCAAACCTCTCGGTACCCCTCGATGGTCACCACCCCCTCATTTCAATTTATTACCTACACCTCCCTAAGTACGGAGCCCCGAAGACTTCCGGACAGCTCCAACGTCCGCTAGCGCACTCCCGCCTCCGCTGGGCAATACACTCGCCTGCCCTGCAGAGTCCACCTTCGGGCTTATCCCTCCTTTCCGTTTCTGGGTTAATGCCTGCCTTTCCGCAAACCCCGCGAACCGACTCGTCGGTAATATTCAGTCGGCTAATGTCTTAACCCCGTTAGCTCCGCTCCGTCCGGCTCCGCCAATTGCGGAACCGTTTCCGCTGTAACCATATATATACACTACTTGTACATAGGTTACGCCCCAGCAGATAAATCAACTAGAGTTACCCCCACTAGGTTCTAAGCGCCAGTCAGTAAGTTAGGGCACGGACGTGTCACTAGGCACAGCGCTCCTGGCAGAAGTCGCTGAGGCCAAAGCCCTCCGTTACGGAGACATTCCTTCGTCTTAAATCTGGTCTCTGACACTAACGGGGTTAAACATTAGCCGACTGAATATTACCAACGAGTCGGGTTGCGGGGTTAGCGGAAAGGCAGGCGATAACCCAGAAGCGATAAGCCTGAAGGTGGGCTCTGCAGGGCAGGCGATTGTATTGCCCAGCGGAGGTGGGGGTGCGCTAGCGGACGTCGGAGCTGTCCAGAAGTCTTCGGGGCTCCGTACTTAGGGAGGCATAGGTAATAAATTGAAATGAGGGGGTGGTGACCATCGAGGGGTACCGAGAGGATTGCGGAATACGGGAGCTCCGAGGTTAGTGAAGGAGGAGCGGAGTTAGACCGGAGGGAATGGAGGGACCAGAAGTCGATGGCCGGGGATGGATATGACAGTAGATCACTAAGTTGGCCATATGCACATTCAGGAAGTTTGAATGTTGAATGGAGAGGTGAGGAGGACACAATGGAATTTGTGGATGAAGAAAATGACATAATATGTTCTAGGTCATTGATGGCACGCTTCTTTGCTCGGGCATGAGCTGGGGGAAAGGTAAGAGTCTCATTGGGGCTGATGGTGGTATTCTCGGTGCTGAACATTGTACACCCGGTGCCAGAAGATTGTGGTGATGCATGGAGATTGTGGGTTGGGGTGTTTGTGATTGAGAGACAGCAAGCAAGGTGCGATTGATGATTGGTCGGTCACTTTCATCATCACTAACCTCATTGTCTGGAACATTACTTCCACCTAGGTACATTCCAACATCCTGCAAGTTGTCCTTGGTGAAGGTGTGCATTCCCGTTGGTATTTATGAGACATCAGCTGACTGTGAAAGTGCATAATGTGCTTAACAGGTGAGGCCACAGGGAGAGGAAGATCTCCTTGGGTGGAATGTTCAATACTCGGTGCAAGTTGTTCTGGGTGGATGACACTTGGGTTGACTGGATAGATGCCAGTTACGTGGAAGCTGGTGATAATGTGAGCTGGGGTTATGGTGTCTGTCCATGCTTGACCGAAGACTGATAGAAATGAGGATTTGTTTAGCTTCCTTGGGTAGTTTCGTAAATTAAAAGCGTCGTGCTCCTTTGAGAAGCCCCGCTTTAAGAGGGAGAATATAACAACATCAAGCCCCTGGAGAACGTGTGTTGTGTGTGCAGGATAACATATAACAACAATGTTGTGGTTGCATGCATATGTTATGAAGTCCAGACTGTAATGTGAGTTATGTCCATCCACTACCAGGAGACGGTAGCAGCCAGCTGTCAGGGCACGGCCTAACTGGCTACCCTGACCCCCTATGCCAGAAGGGAGTTGCCGTCAGATGATCCAGAGTGATCCGAAGAACGCAGGTAATCTCGCTTAGCTCTCGCTTAGCATCCTGCTTCTATCTTCCGTCCACATGTCACCCCTTTCCCACACCTCGCTTACGATTACCCAAATGAATAGTTATCTTTTCATGTCATCATTCTATCGGCTGTTCTTTATCTCGTTTGTAGCCGCACTCTAGTGGATAGCGGTATCCATGTATATAAGCCCTATCTCCGCTGAAGGTGGCGCTTCAGCGTTAACAACGACTAGGATTCTCGGGAACACCTTTATCGTCGTGAACTGACACGCAGTCCCTGACACCAGCAGCCTTGTGTTGTGTAGACTCATTCAAGGTTTGAAGCCAGTCTAAGCCAATCTCATTGTCTGTCCACTCCTTTTCCGATACAGTGACTCTAGAACACAAAAATATGAACACACATTCCATGTAATGAATGGGTAACTTACATGGCCTGCAAAGGATTATCCTTCAACCACTTTGAATTAACATTCTGCCCCTTAAAAATAACAACCAGAGGCACTGAAGTGCCATCTGCACAGACAGTCACAATCACACTGACATTCTTGCGATTCTGTCAGGGATCAGCCCCTGACCCCGCTGTCAGGGCACCCAACCACACCCCAGAACCACCTTCCCAGACTTCCCCCACTCCCCAGACCTCCCCATCCCTACATACCTCTCACAACTTCAGCCCGCATGTGAGCCCGCGGGAAAAATCACGTGGGTTAAGGCGAGCAACTCGCCTTAACCCATGTGACACCTTTTCCGAGTCGCAGGAACATGCTCGGCTTCTACCCGGAGTCACGTTATGAACTGTACAGTACACTTCCTTTTTATAGTAGCCAAGTGGGGAATAGGGAAACTTACCCTTCTTCTCAACTCAATCCCCGCTTAGGCAAGTTGTAGTTACCCTCTGTAATACATGCAACTCAATCCCCGCTTAGTCCCTTCAGTGAGTTTGAGGAGCTGAGGACAGGGTCTAGCGCCCAACCACCTGGAACACCGCGCACACCTAGGACTGAGGTCGGGCTGTCCCTGATCGAGGACCGAGCCCTGACAGATTCCCATCGTGTTGAATGTGTGCCCTTTTTGTCATCCTGCATGCAAAGACCTTGACCCTTTCCCCAGTCCCAAACGGGAAGCCACTCTCATCCATAGCATAGACATCCTCATGTCGGAAATTGAAATGATTATACTGAGCTTGTAATAGTTGGAACCAGTGTTGGACAGCTGTTGGATTTACAGCACCGCCCCAAGTACTTTCGAGATTGGCACTCCACTTGGGTTGAAGTCAGTCTTTGTTGCATACTAAAAACCCATCAACCCAATTTTTGCTAAGCTTGGTGAGGGATGGGTGCCATATCTGGGCAACTTCCAATGCATACTCAATTACATGATCGCGGGTTGCTGGGAATCCATGGTTGGACATAAGAAGAAGAAAGTCTACAAGTGTATCACTCTCCACCTGATTCAACCATGACTGGTTTATTGAGGCTTCAAGGTGACTTTTCCCACCATTGAGCCTCTGCATGAATGTTGGATAGGACACTCCACAATTGGAAGCATGTTCCTGAGCACTGGCCGCTTTTTCACCCTTCTGCTTTGCACATAGAATCTCAGTTCTGTATGAAGTCAGGGTTTTCTGCATGTGCAGCTCTGTTGCCTCAGCTGCAAGATGCCTACAGTGCTCTAAGGAGTCCACATGCTGGGCCATTTGACAAAACAAGCAAGCAAGGCAATATTGGCTCCAGGAGAGGCAGGATTGGTGATTAACTTTTTGATTGTTTGGGTAACACGGATGAAAATTATGCTTCTGACTTAGGTTCCATACAAACCCTAACACAAATAACACTGGCCTTTTGCCCACTGCCTACATGGATGGCTGTTGGTGAGATGAAGGCTGCAACATGAGGCTGGGGTGGTTAAGTTGCAAACATGGTGACTCTTCGCATTCAAGTTTCTCATGTTTCACCGATTTTTTCCTTTATTTCATGCCTGCTTGACACCAAATTTGGTACATGAGTAGTCCTAGCAACCACCTATATCCATGCCGAATCTCACCACATATGATAAAGAACTGAACAAGTTAGGTGATTGTTTCTCATTTGGGGGTGTGTCTCATTCGGGGGTGAATAACTGTACAAGGAGATAAGACAGAGGAGGAGGTCAAAGTCTGGAGGCGGAGATGTGACTGGAGTTCCAGAGGTGGAGGTGTGATGGGGTTCCAGTACAGGAGTCCGGAGCTGGAGGTATGAGGTTGGGATTGGACCCGGAGTAAACCGGAGTTGGACCGGAGGTAGTGTTGGACGTTGTGTTGGAGCCAGAGGTAGAGTGGGCTCTCAACAACCAACAGGGGGAGGAGGTGGAGGATGTGGAGTTCTGGAGGAGGAGATGGAGGTCCAGAAACAGGAGTGGAGGTCCGGAGTTGTATGGATATGACAACAATGGTGTGTATGATTATCATGGTGTTAAGCAGTAACTGGAAGTTGCCGCTTAGCCACATGACTCTATGTACACTGTTGTTACATCAGACTCAGGGTTCGGGGCTATTGCCCTGACATTCTCCCCCTTTGCATTGCATGTGTGACACATACATGGTTTTAAGAAGGAAGAAATGAGTTTGAGGTGAAAACTATTTTTCAAAGAAAGTTTGTTATCACCACTTTAAAGTGGGCAATGTGTACATTTAGGAAGAGGATGGGAAATAAGGAAGAGAAAAAAAAATGAAGGGGTGTGGGGCTGTTACTTTAAAGTAAACGGCGATACACAGATATCACAGGAAAGAGAGGAAAATGGAAGAAAAAGGAGGTTTCGAAAATAGATTTTGACCCAAAGATTATATATCTCTGGTATTGCTCCTCACTTGTTCTGTGAGGAGTCATGTGTAAATGGTGTTTACACATGGGCAGTGGTGGATGTGGGTTAGATGGAGTAGAAGTTTCCGCAATTGTTAGAACTGGGCAAGGGTGGACGATTCTGGAGGGGAACCGGAGACTTAGCAAGGAGGAACCTTGGCCTCAGCGACTTATGCAGAGTGCTGTGCCATTGCTGTTTGTCCATTTGGTCCTTAATTTCAGAGGTGATGAGCAGGAAGTCTCTAGGGGGCATTTCTGGTCGATTTTAGACTAAGGGCCTAAAACGAGTATGTACAAGCACCTGTATATAATGGAGAGAGGCGAAAGCACGAGGAAACACAGGGGGTCCAAATCAGAACAAAGGCGTCTGAATGGGGACAAAGGGATGACAGAAGCAGAGCAGCACCAAAGGTCATAGGTTAGTGTCAGGGGATGGACCCTGGGCCCCCATGACCCCTCTCTCTATAGCCCACAGCCCTGTGTGTAAACAGCCTATCCTAAGGCACAACCTACTGTGGGTAAGAAAGTGAGAAGAAGGTTAACTTCTCACTTTCCCACAGTGGCCCCAATATGGCGAAAACTTCTGGGGATACCTGGAAGTCACATGGAGGTAGGATCCAGGGACCAGAGCATGCAGCACACAGATCATGCGGCGCGGGAAGCGTGCACAGGAAGTGGAGCGGGTCCAGGCTAAGTCAGGGTATGTGCCCTGACAGTTAGAACCTGTGGTACATCTGAAAGGAGATAGGGAGGGCGAAGCCCAGAGGGGCAGGAAGATGAGGTGAATATCATATCCACCCACAGCCATCGACTTCCACTACCTCTGAACTCTCCAGACTACCTCCGCTCCTTCTTCACTAACCTCGGAGCTCCTGTATTCCGCAATCACCTCCGCTTCCCTCGATGGTCACCACCCCCTCTTTTCAATATATTACCTATGCCTCCCTAAGTATGGAGCCCTGAAGGCTTCTGGACAGCTCTGACGTCCACTAGCGCACTCCCACCTCCGCTGGGCAATTCACTCGCTTGCCCTGCAAGCCCACCTTCAGGCCTATCCCTCCTTTCCATTTCTGGGTTATCGCCTACCATTCTGCTAACCCCATAACCCAACTTGTCGGTAATATTCAATCGGCTAATGTTTAACTCTGTTAGCTCCGCTCCACTCGGCCCCACCATTTACAGGCCCGCCCTCGTTGTTAAAGAAATGGGTTAAGGGCAATCCATTTCTTTCCGTCCTTATAAACGACTTGGAATCGTCCACCTCATGTATGTAGGGCGGCCTAGTCATGTAATTAGAATTGTCCGATAGCCTTGGAGCTTTTGACAGAAAGCTGAGACCTCGCGGTGAATGGGAGTCTGTTACAATGGATACTTGGCACTCGTTACGTGAGCATACCGTGCACAGGTGTATAGGATCACAGGTTGAGAGAATGTCCAGAACGGGACTAGTCGAGGACATAGGGCTAGTGGGTACTTGGTGCTTGAGGGAGTGTACTGGTAGCGAGTGAGATAATGACTCCTTGAGGGAGCTTCCTGAGAATTGGTTGACAGGTACTTGGCACCCAATTGGGTGTACCGGCAACGAGTGATGTTCTAGCTCCTTGAGGGAGCTGCTAGAGGCTGGGTTGACAGATACTTGGTGCCCAGATGGGCGTACCAGCAACGAGGTATGAGACCGTTCATCTGGCGAATGGTCTGTATATGTGTCAATGGGTACTTGGCGCTCGTAAGAGCGTACTGGCGACGAGGGGAACGGGCTTGTATTGAATACCAATCCGTCCGTAGAATTAACCAGATGCTCACCATAAGGTGAGACAGACGTGAGCCCAGTACCTGGGCGAGCGATGTGAGTCGTAACAAAAGGTGTTTGCGCATACCTGAGTTGAGTTGCATGCGAACTCGATGATCCATGGCTAGAGTCGTCAACCTCGGCAGGGATGACCCATATAGATGGTGACCGAGACATACACAATCTTACACAGACGATACAGTGTTGGCACAAGGAGGTTTACAGTTGTTGCACAGAAGAGGATGGTGTGTTATTCGTTAGGTTTCGTCTTTTCAGCTGTTGCCGTACATGAACATGACACTAACTATTGAATAAGAAATGATGGCGAGAAATCTCGCGAAATAGAATAAATAATCCGGCCAGCACCAAAACCTGATAAGGGAAAGCTTAGCATGGAGTGAACATGTAAGAAAGGGGGGAAGCGGGGAGAAGGTAACAAAGAGAAGGGAGGATATGGAGAAGGAGGGCCCGCTGTGGTGGATGTTCAGTCGACATGGTCACGAGAGACTCCATTCCTATAACATCATCCCCCAGACTCTACCGACCGTGTTGGGGCGGATGAGGGCCATGCCATCAACGATCGTCTCAGTGAGGGGAACGGCTCCTAGATCGTGAATGGCGCTGAATGGGAGGGTAATCGTAGGGATCATCACATGGACATGATGAGGACACGTAGGAAGGTGGCACATTTTTGTGATGGTAGGAAGGCAGCACCGGATACGGGGCCTGGGGAGGAGGTGCGGCCAGATTGACCACGAATGCAGGTACAGCCATGTTTGAGCCGCTGTCCACCACCCAGGTGGGATTCACCGGCAGGGTGACAGGAGCAGCATGCGGAACTGAGGACGTCAAAGGGGATCAATATGGCACTAAACTTGACGAGGGACCCCTTGCACTTGGGGATCTAGAATTCGTTTGAGGTTCCCTCCGAACTAGCGGGTCCTGGGAGGCTTCCCGATGCCAAGATCTTTCACGGCTGTGGACCTCCGGACGGTACGAGTCGGCCCCAGAGTTGTAGGACTCATCTCGCATACGCCAACATGGTTGATCAGGATGGTTTGCTACGCATGCCCTTCTAGACCCAGGGTAAGGATTCGACCTCCTCTCTTCTCTTGGGAGTCTCTGCCAGCGAGCCAAACTCGAAGGGAGGATGAGGCGGACGATGCGGTTGAGGAAAGGGGAACTGGCAAGGAAGACGGTGTCCCAAAATTTGGCGAGAACAACGAATCGCCAGTTCCCGGCCATTCAGGGGAGGGAGGAAAGGAATCTGGGACGGCAAGGTCTTCATTCGGCGGTTCGACATCGTCGTCGATGACCATCGGTTGGTTAGGTTGTAGTAGACGGTGTTCCGCATCGTCTTCCAACACCACATCTGTAGCCTCGTTACGAGTCATGAATCATCCTGTGTCTGCGTAATAGAAAGCTCTATGGTATCGCCTCCTTTCAACCAACTTGAGAGTGGAAAGATCTTGACTGGATGGGGGTGGTCCAGGCCATGTTAGCTTTCGCAAATAGGAGTCTCGATCCTCTGTTCCTGGTAGTGGGTCTGGGGCTCCTGCTACCCTGAAATATGGGACAGCCTAGAATGCGTGGTGCAACACTCCAGCTGAGTTGTTGAAGCTGAAGTCCCACCTCCCAAGACACCTTGCAATGGAGTTTAAGTGACCACTCACACCACTGCACTCCGCTCCGCTTCCCATGAATACCTTGAATACTGTTTCTGACAGGAGTATGAGAAACAAAGGGGGTCCGAAGCAGAACAAAAGTGTCCAAATGGAGACAAAGGGAAGTATGGTGAAGGAGCAGAACTGAGAGTGCAGTTTTCCCTGGTGTCAGAGACCAGATTGAGATGAAGGATTGTCTCTGTGGTGGAGGGCTTTGGCCTCAGTGACTCAAGCCAGGAGCACTGTGCCAAGTTACACGTCCATGCCCTAATTTACTTACTGGCAACGAGAACTAAGGGGGATCAACTCTAGTCAATTTTATTACTGAAGTGTAACCTATGTACAAGTTAGGTATATATAGTTACAGCAGGGGTGGGCCTGTGAATGGTGGGACCAAGCGGAGTGGAGCTAACAGAGTTAAACATTAGCCAATTGAATATTACCGACAAGTCGGGTTACAGGGTTAGCAGAATGGCAGGCAATAACCCAGAAACAGAAAGGAGGGATAGGCCCAAAGGTGGGCTTGCAGGGCAAGCAAGTGAATTACCCAGTGGAGGCAGGAGTGTGCTAGCAGACATCAGAGCTGTCTGGAAGCCTTTGGGGCTCTGTACTTAGGGAGGTGTAGGTAATATAGAAAAGAGGGGGTGGTGACCATCGAGGGAAGCGGAGGTGATTGCAGAACACGGGAGCTCTGAGGTTAGTGAAGAAGGAGTGGAGGTAGTCCGGAGGGACTGGAGGTAGTGAAGGACAATGGCCATGGATGGATATGACACCTGGTCCTGGTTGTGGGGGAGTGTACCTGTTGAGTACAGTGCTGTGTTAGTGTTTTGGTTGCTTTTTCAACAGTTTAGTGTGCTATAGAAAAATCAAACAATCAAACACCCTGCGGAGCTGTTCAAATACTTCTGAGCCAACTCTGGTCTGTTCAGCTCTCAGTCAGAATTCACCTAATTTTACCACTTTTAGTTTAGGAAGTGATTACTCCTATGTGTGGAGAGATACTACTGTTTTCTCCCTTCACACTGTCACTTTTTGTTCAGTAGTAGCAAACTGCTTCTAAGTGTCTTACTTAGATGCCTATAAATCTCCTATCTCACTTATCACACTGTTGTTGCCTTTTGTACAGTGACAAACTGAACTGTCTTATCACTTTTTCACACACTGGAGTGAGAACCAGAAATGAAATATTACTCTATTTTCTTACTTCTCTGAGGGGCTGCAAAGAGAGCGAAATCATGGTCCTTTTATACCTCTCAAGACCTTTCTTTCCCACACTTTGCACTATTTACAAGCAATAGAGCTTTTGTTCTAGAAAGTGCTAATGACTTGCCCAGATGACTTAGTCAGATATGACTCAACCAAAATGACTTGGTTAGGTGTGATGGGGCTGCATATGACTCAGTCTGAAGCTGTGCATTTCTATTTTCAAGAAATGACCCAACCATATTATGACTCAGCTGGAAATGACTCCATCAGAAATGACTCAGTCAGGGTGTCATACAGTTCTGACTAGAAAATATTTCTAAGTACTTGTTCATAGGTTCATATAATCCATATAGTGTAATAATAATGTTCTTCAAAGTATGTTTCAACCCAACCCAACCAAAACAAAAATTGTCATAAATGTAACATATCTTGCCTAAGTCTTCTCATCCTTAATGTCAGATCCCCTTTATTCTCAGCTTTCCATTGATACCAGTTTTGTCTGATTTGATGAAGATTTGATGAAGATCTGTCAATGTGCAGCTGTGGGAACATCTGGTGAATGTCCATGCACAGGGAAACTTGTGCCAAGACTGAGGCTGAAATGTGTGGTCACTCTCACCAGTTAGAGTGTTTAACTTGTCACATGACCTTCAACATGGTGTCAAATCCAAGTGATACACACAACCTTGATTAACTCCTTCAATTACTCTTTCCTCCCATTCCAACTTGCTATCATACAAGGTGTCATATCCATGCAATCCCGACCTCCGCTCCGGGCTCCCGGAACTCCGAACTCCGACTTCCGGAGCCCTACTTCCCTTCCGTCACCTTCTCCTTGCCGACTCCCAAGAGGTTATCCCACCTCCGGCTCGGACACCACCTTCGGTCCGACTCCGGAACATTCCGGGTCCGACCCCAACCTCGACACCTTCCAGACGAGTACGCAAAACCTATGCTCCCAACTCCGGGCCTCCGCTCCGGTATTCTGTTCACGTCTCGTCTCCGGAACCTCCGGTCTTAGCTCCGACCTCGGACTTTGACCCCACCTCCGCTTATACCCATTGTATTGGTTAGCTCATTCCATTTAATTACCTTTGCCAATATTCCGGAGTTTAACCTCCGAGTTCGGACTTTCCGGACTTACTCCGGACCTTGCAACTATTGCATTGTCCATTTCAATTCCGCTATTCTCCCTCATTCCTATTTGGGCTGCTGCTTCCTTTCTATTCAGTCAGCTAGCCATTCCCGACTCCCATCCTCCTTCCTTCCTTCTTGGGTCTTGGCCCTTCATTCCTCCTTTGGGAAACACCATTGAGTCAAACACTTGACCCTCGGTGTTGTTCCTCTTTCCATCTCCCTTTGTCTCCTTTTGTCCTACCCTTGTTCCTTTTGATTCCGGACCCCTCCTTATATACAATGTACCTAGTAACTTGTAACCTCAGTCCGAAATCGACTGGAATTCCCCCCCAAGAGACTTTCCCTCTGCTAGATCCGAAATTAGGGACCCCCAGGACAACCAGCAATGGCACAGCGCTCCACCTGAGTCGCTGAGGCCGAGGTCCTTCCATGCTAAGTCTCCGATTCCATTCCGGAGTCGTCCGAGTCCGCACGTTCTAACACAAGGGTCAAGAGGGTCATTCTTCAGTTGTTGATGATGTCCTTGGAACTTTCCCTACAATGGGTTGGGAACTACACCAAGGGTCAAGGGTTGGACTCTATGGTGTGTCTGAAAGGAGGTAAGGAGGGTGAGGACCCAGAGGGGCAGGAGGATGAGAGGAAGTGGGGTGGATGACTAACTGGCTAAATAGAAAGAAGCAGTAGTCCAAATGAGGGTGAGGCAGAAATGCAAAGTATACAATAAAGTGGCAAAGGAGCTGGGGAAGGTCCATGAAGTAGCAGAGCTTACGGAGGCAGGATTGAAAGTCTGAGGAATATTGTGTCTATGTGAAATGAGAATGAGGTCACCAATGCAATGGACTTAAGCCACATCAGCAAAAGTCCGTTATGCTCTGGAGCATCAAGAGTGGCTGGAGCATGTGGGAGACAAAACAGCAGATTGGGCACTCCTGGAGCCAATAGTGTTCTCCTGGGAGGGGGTTCAGGAGCAGCTGGGAGTGGTGAGGAGTATGTAATGTGCCAGGAGCAGTGGGAGGAAAATTTTGGTCTCTAAAAAGTTGAAAAAAAAAATTTAGGGAAAAATCAAAAAAAAATTCAGGAACTATAGTGCCTTTAAAGTGCTTTCAGGACATATAATTATTTGCAAAATTGAGGAAGAAATGATGGAGAAAAATGGAAAATACTTTCGGAGACCCGAGAAATAATGAGAACTGAATTGATGGGAAAGTCTGAAAATTGAATAGGAAAGTGAGGGGAAGCCTTGTAAGCATTGTTATTTTCTGCTGTTCTGATTTTTCCTGATTGTTCTTGGTCTCACTCCCAGCTGCTCCTGGACCCTCCCAGGAGCTTTCAGGAGCTTCCTGGAGTATTGAGGAGCAGCTGGGAATGAGACCAAGAAGAATCGGGAAAAATCAGAACAGCAGAAAATAACAATGCTACAAGGCTTCCCCTCACTTCCCTATTCAATTTTCAGACTTTCCCATCAATTCAGTTCTCATTATTTCTCGGGTCTCCAAAAGTATTTCTCCATCATTTCTTCCTCGATTTTGCAAATAATTATATATCCTGAAAGCACTTCAAAGGCACTACAGTTCCTGATTTTTTTTTGATTTTTTCCCTAATTATTTTTTTCAACTTTTTAGAAGTCCCTATTTTTCAAATTTTCCTCATTTCCCTCTATATCCCCCCCTCATTCTCCCCCTCATTCCCCCCCTCATTCTCCCCCTCATTCCCCCCTCATTCTCCCCTCATTCTCCCCCATTTCCCCCTCCCCCATATTCTGCCAGCCCGAAAGTGATTAAGTTGCCAGATTAATCATATATCATAAATTTTGATTGTATATTGGTGAGTCTCAGTGTCCTTGATATATAGTATAGTGTTTGATCTAAATGTTAAGCAGTGTCTTGTTGTGTTAGTCTTGTGGTAGGAGGTATTCATGGGGGATCTTCCCTCTTTTTTTTTTCCTTTTCATTTTCAAATGCTCCAGGAGCTCCCAGAAGCTTCTCACCCCTATACACTTTGAAGCATTTAAATTGTATTTACTGGATATGTTTGTGCACAAAGCAATGCTCCAGGCCCTCCTGGGAGTGTGTGAGGTCTTAGGGTGGCTCAGCACACAAGGCCATAAGTGATACAAGATAGTGTATTTTACGGTGGTGTGTAAGCGGTTACCCAGAGGTTCCCGCTTGCCCACGTGACTATGTGTATCTAATTTACATGTGACTCGGGGTTCGGGGCTATTGCCCTGACATTCTCCCCCCTTGCGTTGCATTTGCGACGCATACAAGGTTGATAGTAAATGAAACAGAGTTTTAATAGTTGATTTACATTGAGTTTGGAATTATCAATGAGTGTTTTTTTGTTGTCGCCACTTTAAAGTGGGCGATTTTGTACATGTCGGTGAAAGGAAGAGATGGGGTTTAAGGAATGAATGAGTGTGGGCCGTTACTTTGAAGTGAACGGCGATACATTGGTATCGCAGGGAGAGAAGAAGAAAGAAAGGAAAAAAAAGGTGGAGTTTGTCGAAAATGAATTTCGACCCAAAGGTTGTATGTCTTTGGTGTTCCTCACTTGTTCTGTGAGGGTTCGTGTGTAAGTGGTGTTTACACATGAGCGGCGGTGGATGTGGGTCTTTTGACGGAGTGGAGATTTCCGCAATTGTTACTTGCGGTTCCTCACATACAGTATTGTGTGCGGGGCCTCGAGTTCGGGGAAGGTGTTTTCACAGGCGCCTCGATGGCGTATTACCGTGTCACTTTCCCTTCTCTCAAGGGTGGATTCATTGCCCCGGAGGAGGGTTTTCCTCCGGGTTGTTCATCTGGACATCCGATTGCTGCGTCGGATGCGATGATGTAGCCTGGGCTACATTGTCGGGCTGTGGGCTCGACGAAGTGGGTGCTCCCTGGGTGGGAGCGGGTTGTTGTGTTCCTGAGCTGCTTGGCTCAGGTGTAGAGTACGGTAGGTCTACCGTTCTTCCCGTGGGGAAGGATGGTCGTTGGGCTGGTTGTCCAGCACGGAGACTTGCGTCTCTTTCCCGGTATTTGGAAGCTTTCGCTTCCCGTTCCGCAGTTCTTGCGGCACATTCCTCAGGAGTCCTGAGTGGTTTGAACTGGGACTTTAAGTAGGCAGCTTTGCCTAGACTTTCCCAGGAGATTTTCCCCTTATTCTCTGGGGAATTATATTCCTCCGCGAGTCTTGCAATACTCGGGAGTCCCAAGAAGTATTTCTCGGTTTCCTTCGCTTTTTCGTGAAGGGTTCTATGTACCTTGCCGCTTTTGAAGGCGGCTTCAGCCTGTTCGTACCAGTGTACGAATTCTTTCCCACTCACGCTTGTCCACCAAGCGTATGCAGCGTCATGTGCCGCTTCTGACCCTGCTATTCTCCTCATGGGGAAGTTGGGGTCGATTGTTATGTCGACTGGAGCTTCGACTTTGCTGAACTCGTTGAGTTCAGCGGTCTCGTATAGCATGTGGACACTTCCTGCAGGGTAGCTTGCCCATAGGGTGCTGAGGTACTCAGCGGCCCGCCGCCTCTGGCAGTGGTCCCCGTTTTAGGGTCTGCCGTCGGTTGCCTACCACTCTCCCTCTTCCCCTCGACATGGGTTTGCCCCTCTGAGGGCGGGCCCTTATGCAACCCGGACAGGGTCGCCTGCCCACAGGGTGGCGGGATAGTCGGTGCCCCACCCCTTGATGCGCTAGTCCCCATGTGGGGTCGCACCCCATGAGGCCCGGAACCGTATCCCCTCCCCCTGACCTGGGAGGCCCCCGTCATGATGGGTTTGGCAGCGAGGTCTGCCAGTGCACGTGCCTCTCTGAGCTCGCGTTTCAGTAATTCAATCTCCCTTTTTTGGAGATCGACTTCTCTCTCTGTGTCTTTCAGAGAGTCAAAGATGCCCTCAGCATCTCTTCGTGCTCTGTTGTATTCGCACCTCCAGTGGGCGCAATGGTCACAGGCGTCTTCTGATGCCCTCGAGTTATCAGACCATACCCGTTTGGACGGTCTGGACGAGGAGCCGCTGTCGCTCCCTCGTCTCCCTCCTACGAGGGACTTCATCTCTTTCAGCTCCTCACGGAGCTGACCTGTCTGAGCAGCTACCGCTGACGCGATGGCTGATTCCCAGCCTGCATTTGGCTGGGGTGTTGTTGGACCTGGGCTGAATTGGCTAATCCAGGGGTTGATCTGGCCAGGGAAGTTCCCTGGGGAGTATGCCTGGGGCTGCAGCAGCAAATGCTGCCCCTGGAATGGTGCTTGTTGCGCCATCGGTGCAGTTTGCACCGCATATGGTTGGAAGCCTCTTTGGGGAGGCTGGGGGTATGCGGTGCCTGTTAGCAATGCGGATGGTTGTTGGTTTGCAGCACTCATTTGTGCTGCGTGCGTCGTGTAATCCATGGCGCTTATCTGCACCTGGTGTTGTTGTTGTTCCAGGGAGCCTTGCTCCCCAGGTTGTCGTATTTCGATATCCAGTGGTTTGTTTGGATCGAACCGAGGGTTGCCTCCCCCAGAGAATGACATTTCGTCGTTATGTTACTCGTGGTGGTGGGAGGGGTTTTCGTTCTTGCGTGCGTGGGATTTGCCGCAGTTGTGTGTTCTTTTTGCATGTGAGCCTGTGGTTCACATGGTCTAGGCGAGTTACTCGCCTAGCCCATGTGATCTCTGGTACATGGTGTGGCTGTCCGGGCGAGTTACTCGCCCAGAACTTTCCCACGCTCTTGGCTGTGGGCCATCGTCCCTCGGCTTTACTTCCTCCACCTCCATTTTTGGGGGCGTAGTGATGCTGAGAGTTCCCTGTCTTCTTTGATAGGGAGTTTTTCTGGTTCCCTTACATTTTGTAAGGTGAGGTACTCGTCCAGGTGGACGAGGTTGTTGCAATTTCCTAGGGGTTCCCATGTGGTGTCCCCTAGTTCCCATTTAACCTTAAACCAGAGTTCGTTGTGAACCCACGCGTGGTTTAGGATTTCGCGAACTACTGCTTCGCAATCGGGGTCTTCCCCAAAATCGTAGAATATGTTTACTTCCCTATTTGGGAAGGTTTCCTGGTCATTTGGCTCGTGAGGTGCGAGCCGGGATACATGGAATCTTGGGTGGATTCCGTGTTGTTCAAGTTGTGGTGGCAACTTGAGGACGTAGTTTGACGTTTCTGGAAATGTTTCCAGAATTTCGTAAGGCCCTATGTATAAGGGCTTTAGTTTTCCTGCCCTGCCTTTGGGTAGGTTCAGCTTATCCATGGATAAGTATGCGAGCTCGCCTTTTCTCAAAGGCAGGTCCGGGCATCTTTTCTTATTCGCCTGGATTGTTTGGGCAGCGCAATTACAGTGCTCCAAAAAACCGTTCCAATGTTTTTCACTTTTCACTTCTTGAGCTTATAGTATCATGGAAGTGCATTCTAAAATTCCCCAAAAATCATTTAAGATGCATTAGTATCCCCTTCACTGATCTGCAAATTATGTAAGCAATGTATTCATTTTTGGTAAAGTTATTTAATTTACAAGGGACCCATGTTATTGGAATGGTTTTTTGGAGTGCCTTTGGCACATCCTAAAAATAAAAATATCACATGTCATGTCATGTGATATTGTTTACTGTACACAGTAATAAACAAAATAACATTGCTGGAGCATAAATACCCAACATTCTTGCAGCATAATGCCCCCAAAATCCAAAATGCGTCCCTTGTCTGCTTCAAAAATTGCCGAAGTCCTTTCCCTCATTGATTCTGGTCATAGTGCTTGCCAGATCTCATCTGCTACTGGCTGTGGCCTCACCACTATCACTCAGCTATGGTCTGCACACTGTCCTGATGTTCCCAAGCCCAGTGGTGGTCATCCAACCAAGCTCTCAGAGACTGACATACGCCATGCCTACCGCCTTATCAACTCTGGCAAGGCTGACAATGCCTCCCAAGTGACTCAAATGCTTCAAAACATCACCAACAAGAGCATCTCACCTGAGACAGTCCACCTGGGACTGAAGAAGGCTGGTTGGAAAGCAGTGGTGAAGAAGAAGTGGCCTATGCTTAGCAAGAAACACAAGAGAGAGAGGATGGACTTTGCAATCAGTCACAAGGAGTGGACTCTTGAGGACTGGAAGAGAGTGGTGTGGTCAGATGAGACCAAGGTCAATCGCCTGGGCTCAGATGGGAGGAAATGGGTGTGGAAGAGGGTGGGTGAGCCTCTCAGTGACTGCCTGGTGCAAGGGACAAAGAAGTTTGGTGGTGGATCTGTTATGGTGTGGGGATGTATGACATGGGATGGGGTTGGGATGGCATGCAAGATTGATGGGAGAATGGATGCAGACCTCTACTGCCAGATTCTGGATGATGAATTCCAAGGAACACTCTCCTATTACCACAAATCCCCAGCCCACACCATCTTCCAGCAGGACAATGACCCCAAGCATACCAGCAAGAAGGCCCAAAATTGGTTCAAACACCATGATATCAGGGTCATGAAATGGCCTGCTCAGTCCCCAGACCTCAATCCAATTGAACATTTGTGGAATCATGTGAAGAAGAAGCTTGGAGAGTATGAAGAACCTCCAAATAGTGTTCATCAGCTGTGGGAGCAGTTTCAGGAGGAGTGGGATAATATAGAACCAAGGGTTTGTCAGAACTTGATTGAAAGTATGCCTAGGAGGGTCGAGGCAGTGCTTAGGGAAAAGGGTGGCTATACCAAATATTAGTTGATACCATTTTCTTCTCCCAAAAATTGACTCCAAAAAACTGTTCCAATGACATGGGTCCCTTGTAAATTGAATAACTTCGCTAAAAATAAATATATTGCTTACATAATTTGCAGATCTGTGAAGGGGATACTAATGCATGTTTAAAGATTTTTGGGGAATTTTAGAATGTGCTGCCATGATACTATAAGCTCATGAAGTGAAAAGTGAAAAACATTGGAACGGTTTTTTGGAGCACTGTATGTATTATCGCGTCATGTGCTGCCATGAGGTTTTCCTTCGCTTTTTGAGCGAAGTCATTTACTCCCGGGTAGTCCGAGAGTGGTGCTGTTAGGCACATCTTTGGCATATGGCCATAGATGAATTCGAACGGGGCAAATCCTGTCAATGTGTTCGAGCTCGCATTGATTGCAAATTCCGCCATCGACAGTTTCGCTGCCCAGTCACGTTGGTCTGGTCTAACCATCGCACGTAGTATTTGTACTACTTTTTGTATCATTCTTTCCGCTTGGCCGTTGCCTTGCGGGTGGAATGCAGTTGTGAATTTCAACTGTACACCGAGTATTCGGTGTAGTTCGTGCCAAAATTTTGACGTGAATTTTGAGTCTCGATCTGATATGATCAAGTGTGGTAGACCGTGGAGTCTTACAACTTCATGAAGAAATATGAATGCTAGTTCTAGTGCGTTCGTTGTTGTCTTTATTGGAATTAGGTGGACGTTGGACGTCAACCTACAGATGATTACCCAGAGGTAATCATATCCCAAGCTTGTTGGGAATGGACCTGTGAAGTCCATAGCTATTGACGACCATGGTGTCTCCGGGGTCGGGAGTGGGTGAAGCATTCCAGGATTTCTCCTGGTGCTTTTCTTTGTCGTTTGACAAGTTCCGCAGGACCTGCAGAACTTGTGGGTATCCTTTCTCATTGACTTCCACCAGAAGTGTCGACAGAGGGTTTCCACTGTTTTCTTGGATCCTAGGTGTCCAAGTGTTTCGTGGATGTTCTCGAGGATTATTCCCCGAATGGACTTCCTTTCGTGATTCCCTTTCAGGACTACTATTTGGGTCGTTCCTCCTTCTCCAAGTCGGGTTATCAGCCTGTCTTTTACGGAGAAGTTTTTGAAGTTCCCGGGTTCTCTAGGATTTCCCTGTGGATCTGGCTTTTCAAGTATCCAGATTTTATTGCCTCAATGAGGTCTTTTTCTTCGAATTGTTTTCGAAGGTTCTCTTCTGGAGTTATGATTTCTTCCAGATTTTGGGCGCTCCCCCCTAGAGTTTCCTCTAGGTTATCGCTCCCCCCTAGAGCTTCCTCTAGGGTATTTCTTGCACGTATCGCTGCGAGTCTCTTTTTCTCTGAGTTTTTACTCAGGGTACTGCTTAGTAGCAGTTCTTCGTATTCCTCGATTCTGTCGGGGATGATATCTTCTGCATTTTTGTCCAGGTGGATGTCCGCCGAAACATAATCGTCGAAATGCAGATCCTCGTCTGTTGATGAGTCATAGTATCGTGAGAGTGCATCTGCCACTTTATTTTTGTGGCCTTCCACGTATTTTATTTCGCAATTGAAGCTTGCGAAAAAGGCTTGCCATCTCAGGTGTCTCCCTGAGTTGTGGTTTTTCGCTTTGAAATATTCCAAAGCTTTGTGGTCCATGATTACAGTGAATTCACGGCCTCCCATGAGGTCGTCTTGCCATCTCATGAGCGCTTCGAGGACACCCAGTGCCTCGAGCTCGTAGGCGAAGTACCTACGTTGTGTGTTGGTGAACTTTTTGGACATGAATGCGGCCGGGTGGCAAGTCTGCCACCTTTCGCCTTGTCCAATTAATGCACCCATGCCCGCTGGGCACGCGTCTGTTATGACCCAGACGTGGAGTTTGGTCCTCTCTTCTTCTGAGAGGCTTTCCGATGGGTTCCACTGGACGGGCTTCAGGATCGGAGCCCTGCATGCTAGACGTTTGATTTCGTCGAAGCATTTCTGGTGGAGTGGTGTCCACCTGAATGTCTGCTTGTTTGAGCAGATTGTTTGCAGTGGTCCTGTGTAACCGCTGACGTTTGGCATGAATATCGATAGATATTCTACCATTCCCAGGAATCTTAGGACTCCTGTGTGGTCTACTGGCTCTCGCCAGTTGCGGATTTTTTCCATTTTATCCTCTTGAGCGTGGATGCCCTGTTCGTCCACTCGGCTTCCTAGAACGTCTAGGATTGGGGCAAATGGCTGGAATTTTTTCCAGCTTATGTAGAATTTCGCCCCTTTTAGGCGAGTGAATAACCACAATAGTGCTTTATTGTGGTTTTCCACCGAGCTTGTGCTGGTGAATATATCGTCGAACCAGACGTGTAGGCGTCTGCCTACTTCTCCTCGTAGTTCCCAGGTCAGTGCATGCTGGAAGGTGCAGGGAGCATTGCAGTCTCCTTGCTGCATCGTGTTCGAGTTGTACATCCCGTGGGGCGTGGAGAATGTCGTCCTATGGACGTCATCTGGATTCACACATATTTGTTCGTACGTGTCCAACATATCGATCTTAGATCGGTATGTTGCTCTGGCGACTGATTCCTGGATCAGTCGCATGTCTGGCATTGGTGTGACGTCGAGGATCGTGTTTGAGTTACGGTTCCTCATGTCTATTACCATGCGCAAGGATCCATCTGCTTTGCGGATGCACAATAGCGGGCATGCTCGCTCGCTGTTTGCAGGATACCACCATCCTGCTTTTACATAGCGATCTATTTTGGTCGCTAGTGCTTCCTGCAGTGCTGCGGGACATCTCGGGGTGTTTTCCCGAAATTTCTTGTTCAGATCCTTCAACGGGATTCAATGGTTCACCTCCCTCAGGGGGGGGCATTTCTAATGGCGCTGGTGCCATTACGGTTTCAAATTTTTCTCTCCACCACTCCCTGAGTATTTCGAACTCGGGGTTGTTCATGGAGAGACCTTCCAGGTGTGGTACGTCTGGAAGTTCTAGTCCTTCCGGACTAGGATTGGGCCAACCTTCAGGGTATTTTCTTGTGATTACCCTGAGGTGTGTTTCAATCCCACCTCCCTGTCAGGGGGGCTTCTTTTTTGGTTGTTCTCGGGCTCTTGCTCGAGTTTTCCATCCATGTGATCTCGTCACATGGTCTTCGCTTATTCCAAGGGTGTCTATGTTGCCCTTGTTCACCGTTCTCACTTTGTGGGACCGGAAGTCTAAGCTTACCTGGTTTTTGTTTAACCAGGGGGCACCGAAGATGGCGTCGTATCTGTTGATGTTTATTACATCGAAGTAGTGTTTTTCTACGTGGCCGTTGATTTCAATGTCCACATTGGTTCCGAACAGGATCTGTGATCTTGTTCCTTTTGTCCCCATTTGAAGGACGACTGGGTTCTCCAATTGGAGAATTGGGATGTGGACCGCGCGGACAAAGTCCAGCGATAAAGCATCCGTTTCGGCTCCACTATCGAATAGCGCATAGGCTTTTATGCCTGCTATTTTTATGTGAGCTGTTAGCGTTCTCTTCGTTGAGAGCGGTCTGTTTGCGGGGTATTTTCCCGCGTCTTTTGAGATGCGGAATTTCGCATCGAACAAGGGGGACTGGGTTTCGATGGACTTTTGGTCCTTCTTCCCTTTGTCCTTGTTTTCCTTGGGTACTTTCGTGTATTTCCCCAAGGTGTCTTTTCTTGGTGCTTCCACCAAGGCTTCGGCAACTTTTTTGTCTGCCGTGTTTTCTAACTGGTGTGCTACCGCCAGTTTGATTTTATAATTTATGTCATCATGGTCGACGACTGACATTGGGCCCATTCTTATGGTCCCAATGTTGACTTCCTCACCCTCTGAGTCGGGTGAGTATTGAGGTCCTTTGTATGGGTCCTCTACTTCGAAGCTTGATGCTTCAGAGTTACCAGAGTTGTTCTCTGGTTTCTCATCTGATGAGCCTTTCGACTCTTCATCCGATGAGTTCGCGATTTCCATGGCAGCTATGCACCTTGGTTTTTCATCGCTCGTTATATTGTGTCTTGGGCAATCTTTCGTTTGCCCTATTTTGCCGCATTTGCCGCAAATTGGAACTGACTTTTGGTCAGTTTTCCTCGGGTTTTTCGAGGATGTATCCTCTTTCCATCTGGGTTTCAGCTCTTCCGCTTTCTTTCCTGATGGGAGGGCTCTGCCACGGCTCGTTGTTGCCGTGGTAGTTGTTCGGGTATAGTAACCTGATTTGTAGGCTGAAGACATCTTCAGCCCATCAATTATCTCATCTACACGAGATATTGCTTTTAACATCTCCTCGTTTGAGGAGAAGTCTGCTCTGATTCTATCATGAGCGATCATTTCCCTCTTCCATTCAAGGGGAATGTAGTTTAGGAACCTGGCGTTGAAGGACGCCTGGTCTGGAGGCGTCACCATCTGGGACGCTGCTTTTGACAGTTCTAAGTAGAACTGTTTTAGGCCTTTTTCCGCTTCGTTTTTGACGTTGCGGTATTTCTTTGTCGCATTCAACATGGCGGAGGCTTTGATGAAGGTTCTCATCAATATGTTGAGAACTTCGAGGAACATGCCCTCGTCTCCTCTGAGGAGAGTTTCATCTCGGAGTCTAATTCCGAGGTCAAACGCGGGTCCCCCTAATCCACGAATCAAGCAGTCCAGGTGGACTTCGTTGAATTGGGGACCTTTGCATCCTCGTGAGGCGAGGAATCCCAGTAGTTCTGTGAACCACTGCCAGAACGATTCCATGTCGTTCCCCCCTGACCATTTCTTGTCAGGAAATGCCGGCCCATTCTTTAGGGCTTCTGGCTTCACTCCTTCTGGGTAGGGAGTGAGTATTCTCACTTCGGCCATTCTTATGGCCTTTTCGTACCATTTCTCCAGGTACTCTTCTTGCTCCCCTGCCTTTGCGGGGTCGCTATCCAATGGAGATTTCTCCTTTGGGGGGGTTTTTGCTGGGGGAAATCTTCCTCGCAGCGTTTCTTTGGTTTCAGGCGAATTTGCCTGAAGTTGTATTTGTATTCTCTCATTGTTTTGAGAGGGTGTGAATGAGTTACCTCTCTGTTCCAGAGGTCCGTCATAAGTGGATGTTTGGCCAAACCTTTGGTACGTGCCAATTCTCCTTCTAATCTCTGAACGATGCCTTCTTTCGGCATCGTCTTCTCCTATCCTTGGGAGAAGGATCTCCTTAGCATCTCTGTCGAGTTGCTGATGATATTCCAGTGTGCTTTCACTGGTGGTTCTTTTCGTGAATTTTTCACAAGTTCTATTTATGTCCTGGACCGTGGTCCAGGGGTGTCTATTTGTTTCCTCACTTTTTTGTGAGAAGTTTATTTCCTTCAGCAAATCTGTTTGTTTGCTGATTTTTTCAGTCAACGCATCGATTGCGTTGGCCATTCTTTCTAGAGTTATCTCTAGATGAGCCGTGCTATTATGGTTCGTTTCCTCGATCTTTTTTTGGATCGAGTTTATCGCGTTTATTATGCGCGATTCCTGGTTTTCCAGGAGGAAGTTTGGTTGGGCGAGCAGTGACTCTCCCCAGTTGACATTTCCGCTTCTGGGGGTTCCAGAATGGGTTTTTGGAGTGAACACTCCATGCTCGCTTTGTTTAGGCGAGGCCATTGCAGAGGGTGCTTCCCTTTCATAGAGGGGTCTGTTCGCTGGTTTCTCCTTACTTTTACGTAAGGCTTCCTCAGCGAACTCCCTCATTTCAGTTCGCCTCCTCTTCATTATCTCGGAGACCTCCTCCGAAGTTGGTGACCTTGCCTTGTCTGGCATGGTGTGTGGGAGTGTAAACAGCAGAAGTTCTTTTGGAGCTTCCGTGCTCTGGGAGATCCTGCTCTCAGGGCGTATTTTCGTGCCTTCTTGGGCTTTCAGCCTGAGAAGAAGTTGATCTTCACTTTCCGTCCTCCATTCAGATGGAACCTGGAACAAGTCCAGTAGTTTTTCGGATAGCCGTCACAGGGGCTCTTCCCTTTGTTTCCCTTTGTCTGCCTTTGGGGCTTGACTTGGGGACGTGAGGGGGGACTCCAGGGGATAGTGGGGCCCTGGAGTTTCCTGCAACTCTATCCGATCAGCTTTTTGGGCTGATCGTTCGGTGCTTACGCATTTTTTGCGCAAGTCGACCACCTCATGAGGAGGTGATGGATCTTCCCCAGCTTGGGTTAGATCGGTATGTTGTGGAGTTCTGGGGGTAATTGGCCCCGCACTTACTCCACGTAAGTTTCTAAAACCTTCAGGGACCAGCCCTGAGGTGGTTGCTATTGCCGGATCATGTTGATCCTCATCGTCGTCTGACGACGGCTTTTGGTTTGAATCTCCCTTGATGGGAGATTGCGGTTTCTTTATAAACCACTCGTTTCTTTTTAGTGTCGCTGCAGATGCGACCTTGCCCTTGCGGGCGTGTTTAGGCGCCATAGGCGCTTCCAAGTCAGATGTTAAGATTGTGTAGTTGTGGGTTGTGTTGTAAAACACACCTCATGCACTTAAAAAAGTGTGAGGTCTTAGGGTGGCTCAGCACACAAGGCCGTAAGTGATACAAGATAGTGTATTTTACGGTGGTGTGTAAGTGGTTACCCGGAGGTTCCCACTTGCCCACATGACTATGTGTATCTAATTTACATGTGACTCGGGGTTCGGGGCTATTGCCCTGACAGAGTGCCCTGGAGTACCTAGCCAACTCCGGAGGAAATGGGCTGTTCCTGGACCGGCCAATCTCCTCCTGATTCTCCCAGTGCTCTCGATACTCCGGAGCACTCAGGAGCATAACAATTTTTTGCTGATGCAGGGTGGTGTCACAGGAGGTCATACCTTGGCAGAGATTAGTCAGGAGAGAGTTGGGAGCAGTGGAAGGTGGGGTCAGGAGTGACGACCACAGGATTTCCAAAACTCAGCCAGACATCGATCTGAACAGCCAGGATGCAGCCCACAGAGCTACCCACCTTACTGACGAACTATATTTCCCCCGATTCCCTGAGAGCCGATGTTTTATGTGTGGCAGCATAGGTCACCTCATTAAAGATTGTGCTGAAATGAAAGCCTTCCCCACAGCTGGTGTACTTAGTGAAGTCCAGAGGATTCTATCAAACCAAGAGTCCAGCTCCGCTAGTCTACAATATGGATCTGCGTCATCCGAATCGGACTACAACTCAGACACTAGCGAGCCTGTCTATGCAAGTGAAGTTTTCCGCTTGGAGTCAGCAACATGTGAAGTCTCCGACTCAGATTCGTGTCCCAACGACGAGGACTGTTGTGGAATGGCTCACGATGCCCCTGACCTGGATTCACATCCTGACAACGGGGATTTCAACAGGACGGCATGCCTTGAAGCGCTCCAGGATCCAGACCTGCATGTTGATGCAGAGAAACCCCAAGAGACAATCTATAAGAGCTTCAACTTGGACGCATATCTCAGTGGTGACACTTCCCATGAACCAGACGATGCCTATGACCCAGATTGGGACCTGTATCTCGCAACCACCAAGGATCCAGACATGATCGCTGAGGTCCAAGCTGAGGACCTGACACCACCTACTGACGCTTACAAGATGGGATATGAGGACTTCCGTCTCGAGTCCTATGGCAACGACAGGAGTAGTATGTGCTCCTTCAGCACTAGTGATCAAGCTGAACATCGGAAACTCTCGGGATCCGAGCACTTTTGCGTTGGCACTGGTGTGATGTTTGAGCAACCCGCATCTCTATCTATCGGAACCGCTGAGGTTCAAGAGGAAGAACGCAGCTGCCCTTGCACCATGTTCCTTGATGCTGGCAGCGAGTTGAATGCTACAATGAGCAATCCAGTGCGCATACTTGAATTTCCCTTTGATCTAAACAGTGCTATGCGGACGCCTAGAGGAGTGTGTGGGCATCAAGTCGTCTTAGAAGGATCTTGCAAAGACAGGCTGGTGACCGATGGAAGAATCGAAGTCCCCCACAATGTCCTTGCCATCCAAGGCGCTCTATGTCGCAGAGTTGCATTTTCAGAACAACCCTGCATCAGGAAATTATTGCGGTCAACTTTGGACACTTCTGATGATCCTGTTGCTTCTAATACCATGAAACTGGCCGAATTGACCAATTTCCCAAAGCATTTTAGTAAAGGTGTCACGTTTCAATTCAGTTCAGAAGTGAACTCAATTGTTTTCAAACCATTTGAAGTGAAACCCTGAGGACCTTTTGCTGATGTGGCTATTCGGCCACTATACATGGATTGAGTACATGTGCAATGAAGGAAACCGAGCCAGTAGCGCCTCCGCCCGTCCCAAGTACGCCATTGTAACTGTCCTTCAAGACATGTACCCCGCCCATGCACGCTGCGATGCATTTTCTGATACTGTTGTGTGTGAGATCGATGCAGTTGAACCTAGGACAGATCCCCCAGAATCAGAACCGCTGCAATCCCTGAGCCACCTCACGTTCATGTTCCCCAGGCCAGACCTAAAGCTTAAAGAGCTAAGGCCTGATGGCCTCGATTATGTGCAGGCAAGCCATGGAATGGAAGATCGAGAGGTAGTAAGAGCTCCCAAGGCCGCTTGGACGCTTCCTAAGACAACACATGGCCAAAAACTTATGGAGTACATCAAGAAGACCGAAGCCTCTGAGTCGGAGCCACTACAGGTGGATGAGACCCAGCCCGATAACCTTCCGCTGCTTAGCAAGGATCCGATTCCCAGCAACATAGTATTCAAGAACTTTGACCTCGAGCCTTATGCCATTGAATGATAGCGGTGGCACTTTCCCAATTGGCGCTGAGGATTGTTACCGGAAACTTTTTGATTCAGAGCCCATATGCGAATTTGGACCCCAAGTCGGCCGTCAATTCCAAACCCCTTGTTGAAGCCACGAGTCACCGGAACCTTCCGGGGCATTCTGGATTATTGTGGGAAATCACTAGAATATTCCCGCTTAGTCTGTGCTTGCGTACGCACGCTTGCGCAGTTACTTATTTTACCTATAATATCATTGTAATACATTTCGTGTATGTATAAATACACACAGATGTGCGTTGAGCAGAATCATCAGAAAGTTTTCTAGCTTACCTCTGGTCTCGCGAGTATAACCGCTGAAGTAAGCGGATTGCCTTATCAGGAACCCCTACATTACAACACCCCTGCTATTAGATGCGACATAAACGTCGTTGAGCCTGGAACAGACCTTCAGGCTTCCTTGCCGTCAGAATTTCTAAGTCATGTTATGTCAACATTCACCGCACCAGACACTAAGCTTAAAGAGCTAAGGCCTGACAGCCTCAGCTATGTTTCAGTCCCAGCTAAGGAAACGTTGGAGACCTTCATATGCAACACCACTGCCGCTTGTTATACGCCCACTGCAATGGAATTCCCTCCATTCTCCATGTGCGATTCTGGACTGCCGGAGCAAAAGCTTAAAGAGCCAAGGCCTGACGGCCTTGACTATGTGCTAGAAGATCAGAAAGCAGCCCATACTGAGGATTCAGGAGCTGCTGGAGGTTCTTTGGCTTTATCTGGTCCGAATTCCACGGGATTTGTCGAGCACACCGGTACTGCTAAGGGAATGGCTACAGCTCAAGATTTCCCGCACATGCATTATGAGCCCGTTGCTGTGGAGTCATCGCCTGTGATTGTTCAGAACTCAGAGACTGGATGCGCCACTGTCAAGCCTGAATCAACGGAAGCCACAATGATAGCTCGCATAGTGCCAAAGTCTTTCACTGGACTTGAAATCTGTTTTCTTGCCAACTTCTTGACTGCACAAGAGAAGCCCATTGTCCATGCCGAAGTCACTGAAGTCATACGCCCGCCAGAAAACTGCGAACGCCCTAGTAGGAGCCACCTGGACGGTAGATTCTTCGAAAGCGGATGCCCACTGTGCAGGTAGGGGGTGATCGTCTCGCCCGGCGTTCAACTTCTTTACTAACTCAGGGATCTGCTCCTGCCGATCATATGTGAGTTTCAACTTCTCGTAGGTGCGCGTCCCCTTGAGGTCCTTAATAGTCATCAGCTGTATCTGCTGTAACATACCCGCCAAAGCTACGTCAGACGCATCGGTATAGAGCCTATAACCCAACCCTTTCATGGGGTGTCCTCTGACCGGAGCCGTGGCTAGGGTGTATTTCAACAATGAGAAGGCTTGTTTGCATGGCTCGTGCCAGATCCAGGGAGCCCCATCTTTCAATAAGTCAAAGAGGGGTCTGGCAATGAGTGAATATTGAGGTATGAACAAGGAGAAGTAAACCGCTATTCCAAGGAAGGTGCGCAGCGCCTTCCTGTTTTGGGGTTCTTCGATCTCCAGTAAGGCTTGCACCTTTTCCCTGTGAGTGGAGAGTCCCAGGCGGGATACCTTTTGACCCAGTAGCAACAAACTCTGGTATCCTAAATGACACTTGGGCGGTGAAAGCGTGAGGTTAGCCCTCTTTATAGCATCGAGAACTCGATCTATATGTGTCAAGTGTTGGGCGAATGACATGGAGTATACTACGATGTCGTCGATGTACACTAGGGTGAATTGCCACAGGAAAGGAGCTAGACTTCCTGCATGACTCTTTGGAACATGGGTGGGCCGTTTCGCCACCCAAAGGGCATCCTCGTAAATTGAAACAATCCGCGATGGGTACGAAAGGCCGTCTTGTCTCTTGATTCTTGATCGAACTCCAATTGCGTAAACCCTGATAGCGCGTCGAAGGTTGACATGTATTGGGAGCCGGAAATATCCGTTTGTCTTGGAATGGGGAACTCGTCCGGGATAGTGACCTCATTCAGTTTTCGCCAATCCACACAGAGCCTATTCTTCCCTCTTTGGCTGACGATTATAACCGGGGCGCCCCAGGGACTCTGGGACGGCTTGATTACTCCCATCTCTAACCAGGCGTCTAGCTGTTTATCGATGATCTCTCTTTTCAGAGGGGAGGCGTGGTATGGCGGAAGCGAGATGGGTTTTGCTCCTTCTTTTAATGATATATGCACGCGGGCATCATATCGTCCCAGGTTCCCAGCCGTAGCGAAGGCCCTCCTGTGCTTCTGCACCAAGGCTCGGAGCTGTTCCTTTTCTTCGGGCGATAACTCTGGGTTTACGTCTACCACATCCACCAAGGTTTCAGGAAGGACCTCGTCTCCAGGTATCATCTCCACTGTCTTTGGTCCGGCCAAAGCTCCGTCGATATCATGGACTTCCTCGGGTGGTCCCAGGACATTGGCTTCCGCTGCGACAGCCTGTATTAATAGTCCTTTACTCTGGAACTCACGGATCTGAGGCTCGCTTAGTTGTTCGGCGCCATCTAGATCCTCATCGGGATTACACATGGATGCTATCGTAGTCCTGCTCTGGACTTTGATCGGGTATGGGTTCGGATTGGTCAAGGGCAGCCTAAGGGGATGGGCGGTGTTTACGAGCATAGTCGGAGGTGGCAGATAGTCACCCTGCTTCCATCCCGTCCTCCATCCTTCAACGAGGCATACTCCCGAGTTGTGGTCGAAGTTACCAGTGACCCCAACCAGGCGGACTGTGTACGGTTCTAGGGTCACATCCTCCGTGATTTTTAGTCGACCTGTACCCGAGACGTTTACTCGTTTAGGTTCTCGAGAATGAGAAGGACCGGCTATAACTGGATAGGTGGGCGCATGATGGATCTGGCTCTTGAGGGGAACCTGGTGGTCTGAGTCTGCCACTTGCCAGAATTCTCGTTCAGGTGGATGCATGGTATGCAGCTGGAACGCTGTCTGCACGTCTTCGGCTATCAACAGAGGGATGGTCATCCCTTTGAGTACGTAAGCTTCCACACCCCACAACAGGACGTGACCTCATTGTGAGGGCAGGTATAAGTCAATCGTCGTGTAACCTTGGCATTTAGCCTTCCCTGTTAGCTGAACCAAATTCAATTTCAATCCTTGCTTAATGCAGGTGCCTTCTCCTTTAATTCGGTCATACAGGTCAGTCGATATTAGCGTGCAGGCTGCCCCAGAGTCGGCCAACGCTTCTATCTCGATCCTGTCTATTGCATTGATACGACAACGGACTCGACAAGCGTCAGATCCTAAGGACTGCTGACCTGGGGGTTGCTCGAATATCTTACCGGCTTCATATATCTCACCCGGGACCAGGGCGGCCCCAATGAGTCTCTCATCAGGCAGGATCTCCTTCCACGTACAGGCCGCAATGTAAGAAAAGGAAGAATCTTCGGCATTATCTATGTCAGGTATGTCCGACGATTCGGAATCGGACAGGGTACAAAACTCTGTGTAGGCCACTGCGAATTCTGCTTCCTGACCTTCCACTAAGGCAGCATAAGCCCGTCGGTAGGTGCTTTCCAACTTGGACGAGTTGTCACGTTCCTTACGGTCGTTCCTGGCTCGATCAGCCTTCCTAGGGGGACAGTCGTTGTCCCAATGGTTCGCACTTCCACAGTGCCGACACGGTCTGGGCGGTTTCTTCTGCGACTTGAAGTCGCTCGTAGGGTAGGTCTGGCTTCCGGATGCAACGGCGACACTTCTGGTCTCGACACGGTCTCCTCCGCGTTTATTCCTCTCCAAATTAATGCGGGCAACTCGGTTTGCTAAAGCGTCGATGCTGAATTCGTCGCTAGCTACTAATTCGTCATGCTTAAGTTTAGTCAGCTGTAAGAGTTCTTCGGCTGTGTCGACCTGATCGATGTTGAGATGGGCCCACCATCCTTTTGGGATGTCTTCTAGAAGTCTTTGGGCCTCGCCCCTCAAGACCTCTGGTCCGGGAACATTGGCGAGTGGATATAGGATGCGCAAGAGTCGTAGTTTGCGTGTCACGAAGTCGTGTGGGGACTCCTTAGAGTACCTTTCACCCCTACGGTACCTACAAGCGTGGAATCGATCTCGAATCTTGTCGAGGAAGGCGGGTGTTAAGAAGAAATGTAGCACATATCCGTGTAGATCTTCCCAATTGGTGGTAAAATACAACTTGTCGGCGACCGGTACAGTTGACCACCAGTCTGCCAGAGCACCCTTGAAACGATCAGGGAGTACGTGGGTCATTTGTTGGGCGAAAGCAGGTGAGTGCCTGGCCAGGTTCCGACATATGCTGCACCACGTTATATAGCTGTCAATCGAACCATCGAACTCTGGGAAGTCTGACACAGTATATTTGCGATCCACATAAGGTTGCGTGCGGTCGAGAGGAGGAGGTCTGTATCCAGGATTCTGCTGAGGCGCTGCCAACGCTCCAGGTCCGGGAGGCGGAGGAGGGGGCGGTGCCCCAGCATATCTGACGGGTAGAATGTGCCCCGGGTATGGAGCCCCACCGGGCAGAGGAGGTGGTCCAGGTGGAGGTGGTGGTCCTGATGGGGGTGGTGGACCCGCACCTCGTGGTGGCGGCTGCCAGGGGTCGAGAGGCGGTTGTCTCGGATCATGACCTGGATCTCTGGATCCAATGGGTCCTTCATTCGCTGGATGGTGAGGGACATGAGGGGGTTCGGGTCCACGGTTGTCGGGATCAAGTCTCTCCTCGACAGGTTCCAGCTCTGTTTTCCTTCCGACCTTCAGACCTTTCACAAATTCCGTGTAACCCACATTCTCCTTGGGGTTCTCAAAAGCGTTGGTCTCTCGACGAACTGTGACGAATGGCATTGAGGGTTCGTCTCTGGGTAGCATCCCTGCAGCGACGTTAATGCTTGGTCTAGGCACCGGGAAGGCCCTGGACGGGAGGGTGCGTTTACGAACGAAAGTGGTCTCTTCCGCAGGAGATATGAGATCCTCAAATGTAGTCCATCCCGACGGGAGGGCTTCAGGTTGATGAGTGGGTCGCATTTCGGTCGACCATGCCTCCTCGACTTGCCCAGGATCCGTAAACCTGGCGGGCGAGACATTCGCCAACCTGAGTCCACTCATGCGCAACTCGTCAAATTCCTGTGAAGGACGAGCAGCTTTCTTGATGGCATCGAAATGCTTTTCGAAGGAATTGAAATGCTGGTCTAGGAAGTTCCATGCAATGCTGAACTCCTTAGGCGACGACCATCCCCTTATGGTGAATATCAGGGCGAGGTTGCCTTGGGGATCCACTACGAAATCACCCGCAGCTAAGTTGGCCTTGGTGGCTAGCTGGGTGAACTCGGTAATTTTCATGAGCAGGTCGGTTAGCTCGACCCGCCAGACGGTCCCTAGTCGATATCTCAAAGGCTCTCCTTCGAGACCGGCTCCAACAGACTCTTCCTCGAGATCAGCGGGAGCGAGACGACGCCAATTTCGTATACGCTTCATGTAGTTATTCGAATCCTCGAAAATTCCACCTTCAAACTCTCCAAGAGCTTCGATGACTTGCCTGAGAGCTTGTTGTCTTAGGAATGCGCTGGGCGAGGAATGCACGTCTTCGCCTACTGGCGAGGTATCTCTTGAATTGGATCTACGATCCGACTGACTGATCCTCGTGGGACGGGAAGGAGGATACAATTCGTGTGTCACTTGGACCGGGGTGACTGGTTCGTCTCCCAACAGGGACACCGTCTTTGGTGGCATGGTGCAAATTTCTCGCACCAGGGTTGGGGCACCAATGTTATGGGGATGGGGGAAATTCCCCATTCCTCGATCCGTTCTTATAGTGGGATGACAAGGGTCATGTCTAGTCTGTACCATAACTGGATATGTAATCGATGAGTGATCCCAGTCTTGCCTGGGAGCGGACGATCGAATTCCCATCGATCGCGATTGGTGATGTAGTGAGCTATTAAGGGATTGATGATAGGTAGTCGGAGATACCAGGACAGATGGGTCAGCCACGGGTACTTGGCGCTCCTCAATGGAGCGTACCGTGTGCGAGGTCGCGACTTGTGAGATGGGTGAGAACTTCGTATAGTTGCCATCGGGTACTTGGCATTCGCAGTGCGAACGTACCGGTAGCGGGTTGATATCATAGGCGTGCAATGAGGACTGACTATTAGGGCCTTCGGTGACTTGGCGTTCCCAAAGGGAACATACCGCTGGCAGGGAAACATGATGACTGGCAAAGGAAGAAACAGACGGTGGATGGGCGGCTACTTGGCATTCGTGTAGCGAACGTGCCGGCATCACGGGTAAGTGGGCCTCAGAGTGTTCACAATCTCCATGATCATGATGGGACGTCGTGTGTCGAGTACTGGGGGGAGAGCGTAGTGATGAGGACCCATAGGGTACAGATTCCAAAGGACGAAATTCATGTTGAGAGTCTTCGACTCGCGACCTCGAGTTCTCATGGCGAGGGCCGTTAGAGGACTCGATATAACCAGACATATAAGACATATTGAGAGTTGTACAATCACACGGGTTCAGTTGAGTCACAGGGAGGGTTGTTACAGAAGACGGTACACGAGACAGTTGTAGAGCAGTTGTTAGTTCGCCGGAACCGCCTTTGGCGGTTTCTGTACAAGACACGTGACTATCTACAAATGGTAAGGTTGCGGGAAATCCCGCGAAACACAAACAACCTCGGCCAGCACCAAAACCCCAATTGGGGAAAGCTTTGCACAAGGGGGGGGATAACGGAATAACCGCTTGCTCTAATGCTAAAGCTCAGTCTCAAGCTAATGCACGAGAACAGAGGGAAAAAGGAAACTAATCCAAATGAATGAATATAGTTTGTGGACTTCGCGGATAAGTCCGAAGTGACCAAAATAAGTAAGAAGAAAAAAGGTGTTGTGACCAAGTAGTCACGCTACCACGGGAATGTGGCTGTCCGGGCGAGTTCCTCGCTCGGGTGTGGGAATGTGGCTGTACGAAAACTCGTCCGGCCTCCCATAGCACACGGTTCCTCCAACAGGGGAAAGGGGTAGAATGGGTAAGGAGGATAGGGTATCGGGATAGAGGACAGAAGGGAGAAAGAGGGGAGGAACGATAGAGAGGAGAAGTCTTTGACCATGCGACGGATATGGTCGTTGGAGACTCCGTATCCGTAACAAAGCCCAACCAAAAACACTCCATATCTTCGCAACCGGATGGGTTGAATGGTTGCGGTTTTTTGGGAAAGGTTCGTACTTTAACCCTTCAGACATCTCTCTAACTGATAACCATGGCTCTCATTTTTTATAAATATAGGTTTGACATGTCCCCCTAGGCAGGTTACCAGCCTCCATTAGTTTGTCCAACGACGGGGTGGAATGGGTTCTCACATATATCGAAAACCCTTTTTTGGTTATCTAATTAGGTGTGTGTTCATCATGGTGCTCAGCGCCGTCCCCCCACTTTTCTCAACACAACTGAGTGAAATGGGATGGAATTCGGCAGTAAGTAAGCTATCGTGCCTATCTCAGGCCTTTTTAAATCGGGTCGTGTGCTCATCACAGTGCCCAATGTAGGTTTGACACTGTCCCCCCATGGGAAGAAATGAGTAAAATTAGCCATCACATGTGTCTCAAACCCCCCCCCCCCCCCCTTTTTTTTTAGTTAGGTTGCATTTGTCACGATGTTCAATGTAGGATTAGCACTGTCCCCCGACTTTTAATGGCTGGGTGGAACAGGATGAAATTTGGGTGGTGAGTAGTTATCATGTTTATCTCGAACCCATTTTTTTAATCGATAGGATTCTTTTTGCTCTCTAATTTAGGGGAAATCGCTTGCTGAGCGTGTATGTTTTGGGTGTTCTACAAACACAACAGTATTCGTCACAAATTGCACTTTTCAGCCATGCCAACCTCCGACGCATTCGAACCAACCTGCGAGTACATGCCAAATATAAAGGCTTGTTTGGATTCCGGGGAAGCATCGTCGTCGTCAAGGAGCCCTTACTGCGAAAGGCCAGCCTACAATGGCTATGGATCGCGTCACAAACACCTTAATTTTGTTGGCAAAAGGTTCACTTTAAACACCTTATTCGTCCCTCGCTGGGTCACTGTTCATATTTGAATACTTGTTACTCGGAACTGTCGCCTTCAATTCACATGCTTCCTGCCATCGCCCGAACATCGAACGCGGCTTTGCCATCAGGTCTTGGTGCAGGCGGAAAAGGGCTCCATGTCGTTGCCTTCACTTGGAAGTCGACTATGACGAAGCAGCAGACGCCAAGGCCCAAGCTCAAGTCGTCAAGCCACCCAGAAAAAGGATGTTGGACATTGGGAACGACTATCTCAGTCTTCAGTGAGCGAATGGGCCTTCCTTACACTCGCTAAGTCCCTCAAAGCTTCCTCCCCAGTGGATTAACTGTGATTTGCGGAAATTCGATGCATCCGTCCTCGGAAGTTTTCATGCCATCATGGCGGACCCTCCTTGGGATATTCACATGAGTGTATATAACGTAGATTTTTGGGGAGGTATTTCAAATCATCCTGTCCGGCAGCTGCCATACTGTACAATGCATGATATTAACCTGTTAGCATAGGCCCAAGGCCGAGGAAACTCACACGGCAAATGTCGTTCCATTTGGCGACTAGCTGTTGCTTCAGGGAACGCTGACAGGTCTCCATCACGTCCTTCACAACAGCACGCTCTGCTTCGCTTTTGTACAAATGGACATCAGTCACTGGAACCAAAGTGTCAACGAAACATCAACCAATTCCTTTCCAGCCCGATATTGGGACGCAAATGTGTCGAGTTGGTGCTGAGAATCTAATATGCATCTCTGAAGATCTGGAATCAAATGCGCCGTCGCTCAGTATTCTTCCATATTACTGTGTGACTCTTCTAGCTGACTTGTCAATCGAGCGATATCAGTGCGCTGAGTTGCGTTCCACCAGCTTCTCTTTAATCTCATCTTTTGCAACGGCTATTGAGCGAAGAGCCGAGTTTGTTTCGGACGTCAGTTCTGATGCCAGTGAAGCATTCTGAGCCTTGAGACCAGTATGTTGCTCTCGTAGATCGCTGATCGTCAAATCAGCGGAATCCAACTTTGCAGCAGTGACAGCCGACAATTTCTCAGCATCAGCTGGTTTGGATTGGACAGAGGCCAGTTCGCTTTCGACCTTTAACACTGCTTTGGCCGCCTACAATGAGAAAGGATAGACGAGAGGCAAGCCTCACTTTGTCAATCTCATGACTGAAACTTGCTATGATCTCTTCTTTGCGGTCGACTTCCATCTTCGACTGCGAGATGGTGTTTTGGTACACCTGTTTAGTTGAACGATATCGGAGACAAATCAAGTTACGAACAACATACTCTTTTTCTTTGCGTGCCAGTTCAGCCGCTTGCTGCTGGATCTCTTGTTCCAATAACTGCAATGCTCCATTGAGTATCACCCTCAGGATCGATGCGAATTTTGACAGGAACCTGAATTCTTGTCATATGGTAGAGGGATGCAAGATTGTACAAAAAGATCGCGGACCTCTCCTGATTTGCAATGGTGGTGCTCTCAACCTGAGCCACTAACTTTTCGGCTTCACTTTCCTTCAACGTAGTGCACTGTTTCGCCTTCTCCTGTTCCAATAATAAACTAGTCTGGAGCGCCTTCACCAGGTCATCGAGGTTGGCTATCTGTCCATTTGCTGGAGCAAATTGCAGTTCGACTCCCCGAAGACGACCAAGATCTGTGTAAATAGCTCTAATTCAGTCTTGAACAATGTCTTGGAACCAAGAAGCTCTTCGATTCGAACTCAAAGAGAAGGAATGCAAGCATTTTCAGCCTTGGTGATTCGAAGCTGCATGACCTCGGCCTCATATTCAGTTAACAACTGAATTTTGTGCTTCAGACTTGACTCGGATTCGTGCGAGGCATCGAGTTGGACGCTGACTTTGTCGTATGATTGCGAGCGGCTTTGAAGTTGGGTCTTCGTCGCAGTCAAACTGAAAGGGTGAAGGACAAAACAGGAACTCGGGAGACTCAAGCATACTGCTGCTGGAGTTCTGATGCCCAAGCGAGCACCTTTTCCAATTCTTATTTCTCTTTATTTTCGAGCCTGATCTTCAAGTCGTCTGCCCTAACAGAGAGCTAGCTTAGCATAGTACCATGACATGCTCATCATTGCACAGCAGCACTCACATGCCCTCAGTACCGCCCAGTTGGTGCTCCAGAGTACCAACCCGCATCCGCAAGGCTACTAGGTCATCATTGGCTGATTTGGCCAGGGAAAAGTCTGTGCCTGGGATAGCAGAGCACGAATTGGGATTTCAGTTCCAGAGATTCAATGGCCAACTCCAGTAGAATCTCGAGCTGATTGGTGCATTCCTTCTGCTCCACGAGCCCCCTAGTTGCAGTTTTCAACCTATCTCGAACCATCTTCAACACCTCAGTTTCTTTGAGGAAGTTATCGATGCAGGTTATTAATGTGTAACATTTTCGTTTTGATGTGCTATTATTATTATCTCGGCCCAGGACTTCAATCTCATCCTGCGCTTCTTTCAAGAGTTGTTGAACGTCACGCAATTTGAAGTGGCAGTTTCCATCAGTGTCGAAAAGAGATTTGACGACTTTGAGGTGTCCAGTAATGTAAGCGAAGCACTGTAACAATAATCACGACTCTGAACATCCGCTGACTGTCTTCGAAGTTGAGCGATATCGTCCAGCATTGTTTTTTGCACTTCAGATGAAGCCTAAATGGCCTATTTCACTGTGGATATCCCCGCTTTGGCTGCCAAAACTCTATGCCTGCCTTTCCTTATTATTTTTCGATACTATTTTTTGGGCGCAGCCACACACTAGTGGGATAGTCCTTGGGCAAGTGCTCGTGATCACCACAAAGTTGGGATTTAGTCCCTCTCCCCCTCGCGTCCGCTGCACGCTTCAGGAAATCTGTACATATATCCTCTTGTACGCCATACCGGCCGAAGGCTCTTCACATACTGATCATCTGTGTATGGTCAGTTTTGCAGGTCTAATAGTCTTTCAATTCCTAGGCCATATTCAGTACATTGACTTGCAGTATTCCTTTTTTCTTGCGTCCGCTGTACGCTTCGGCCTCTTGCCACCTTCTCTCCTCTCTCTTGCATCTGCTGCACGCATTGGGTCCCTGTGCCTTTCCTTTCCACTACTTTAGCATCCGCTGTACGCCTTGGCAATGTCACATACGCATTTAAATGTGCCTCTCAACGGAGTTCCAATGTCTGCTCACAAAAACTTAAGAAAAAACTCCATATTCGATAGATTGTGGTGGGTGCGATAGGTGTGAGCTGCATCCATCTTCTATGGAATAATTTTCTTGACTCCATGAATACCTCGAATGTTTGTTGAATCGGAGAGGTTGTTCACCCAGTCCTTCTATTTGATGTCAACCAAAACTTTCTAACTTGATCGAAACGCAAAGTTGGTGGGGGTGTTCCAATGTCTTGCACGCTTGTTGCGCCCCCTAAATCTTCTCTAAGCTCCTCCCAACTCTATTCGCAATTGTCCACAGCATTGGACTGTTCCTTTGACTGAATCATATGGATGGACTTTTGAAGGAATCAAGGACTCCTCTACTACCAGCCTGATTCCCTTCACAGGATACTTTTGCCATGAACATATTCGAGCCAAAGAATATTTGGGATCTCGCCCACTTACTTCCAACACGACAAAACCATTGTGTACCCACTCGATCTCAAACCCAGCAACACGAGCACAACCAAAAAAAACCATCAACAAGAGCCGCTTTCAAGCTAATTGTGTTGCCGGATTTTATGCAAACAGACCCTTTCAAATTAACGCGTTCTGCGATTTACTTGCTGTATAAGACTGCTGCCCCCCACCCAAACTTCCTGTAACATGGCTCCGCACGACTATTCTTGTACCATAGCTTCGAGAATGTAGAGTGAAATAAAGAATGGAATCACATGGCTGTTCCGAAACTCATTATACAGGGTGATTCATCGAATTCGTATATCGTCTCGAATGATTTTTTTTCTTTTTTCTTTCGGACAGAGGGCAAATTGACTTTCACCAATAGATGCACACACACACACATGTATATATAATGATGGTTGTGTTGGAGGAACCGTGTGCTATGACGAGTTTTTCGTACAGCCACATTCCCACATCCGAGCGAGGAACTCACCCGGACAGCCACATTCCCGCGGTAGCGTGACTATTTGGTCACAACACCTTTTGCTTCTTACTTATTTTGGTCACTTCGGACTTATCCGCAAAGACCACAAACTATATTCAATCTTTTGAATTAGTTTCCTTTTCCCTCAGTTCTCGCGCATATTGCTTGAGACTGAGGTTAGTTACTCTCTTTCATTTCTTATATCTTGTAACTTATTGTATATTACCTTACAGCTATCTACTAGGTAATATAATAGTTCTCGCGCATATTGCTTGAGACTGAGCTATCTACTAGAGCAAGCGGTTAATCCGTTAGGTTGAAAGACAATCAGCAGAAGACAAATTGTGGCGGGCAGCAGCATGGGGGTGGGGGCGGGTTTATCGGAACCCGTTTGCGTTGACATTGCTGTTGATGTTTTTCAGTTTTTCAGTTGGGACAAGGGAATTGTTGGCGTGTATGTATGGCGTGCACGTTGAATCGTGGATCGATACCTTTTTTGTTTTCCCCTCAAATTGGGAAAAGGATATGAGAGAGAGGGGGGGGGGGGGCAGCGTTTCGTAGGTTCCATGATGCTCGCACGAGAGAGGAGTTTGGAGCTGCTATCAAAAATGCCTTTGTATTTCTTGAGTTGGTGTTAGGAAAGGGGAAGGGTTGCCTGGCGGATGGAATTAAACAAAAGGATTTTCTTTCTTTCTTTCTTTCTTCCGTGGAGGGGGTGGTGTACCATGCACGTCATGCATGGTGCCCGGTTCAAAGCCCAAATCAAAAGTAACGTGACTCACGAAGATTATTTTTTGCTTCGCTCCAACCCCAAAATCTTGAACGGCCTGATCGATTCAACCAGCAAAGTGAAAGGTCAGACGAGCCATGCACACCGTCAAGTAAGGAGATGAATTTCCCCTCAGCAAATCCAATTTTTGATTCTTGTGCGTGCAAACCGCTCAGCAGGAATGGCCGTAGAAGTCAGCACAGAGTGCAGGGGTACCACCTTGTGAAGGCTTGATTTTTTTTTTCGTCTGGTATGAAAATGCAGTTTTGGTGTGTGTGTGTGTGGGGGGGGCGCTGGGGTCGCGTCGAAAGCAGGGGCAACATACCTGCATTGTTGCTGGTGGGGGGTTGACAGAAAAAAGAACAGCTGACGAAGGAATAGGCCGGGACCGATCAGGAGAAGGTGGAAGAGCCAAGCAAGCGTGAGCGCTCTGAAGAGGCTTCAGAACTTAAAAATTACCATTTCACTGTGTGACTCATTCGTTCTTTTCCGCTCTACCGTTCAAACATCATTTGCTCCTTCTTCCACTGTCTATTATACACTGCCGCCATGCTCTCTGGGTTAGGTCCCATTGCTTCGGATTAGTCGTCTGTGACGCTTCGATGATCTGTAATATGGTGGGATAGTACCAGTCAAAACACAATTGCTCAGACAACCTGTCAGTTGGAGGATAGATTCCTTTATGATTGGGCAATAATCCTTGGAAGGCCACATCTCCCGGAGACTCCGATGGTCCACCCAAGCCCATCGCCAGGAGTTGAGCCGATACGTCATTCATACCTCCCAATATCATTTGAGGGGATGGTATAGCTCCCATCAGCGTCGCGTCAAGGCCCACATTGTTGAATAGTATAGATTGTGGAGCAATTATATGGAGTTCTACATATTTTTTCACTGAAGTGCGGAGTCCGAAACCGGGAATTGCTATCCAAGACAATGGGACAATGGCGACGCTGCCACGCGAGAGTGGATTGACGATACAATTGAGCGAAGATAGTATAGAACCTGAGCTCGGTGGAGGGGATGACGAATTGATGGCCGTCCTGTCATCTGAGGGTTTCCACAACGAGAATATCTTATCATTCGCATCTTCATCGTTGTACTCAAGGCAAACGGAATGCACAGTTGTCGAGGCAATCGCTGCAGGCTGATGATTAGGTGGTTTAGAAACAAGATTGATCGAAGTGGAGAAAGGAGTTGTAGTGGCCTCAGTTGTTTTTGTAGGCTTAGGAGTGCTACGGTGATGAACGGTGGTGGAAGTGATTTCAGACTAGCAATAACAGTGTTGGCGGCTGTCTTGTCGAGTAATTCTCTGTTTAGCGCCGCCTGAGCCTTCGACGAATTTGACTGCTTGGGTTTTGGACGGTATAAATAGTGCCATACTTTTCCATTTCTGGAAGAATCCTCGGACGAGGACAAATGGATCGGGAGTTTGGAGCCTCTTTGATCGAAAGAGCAGTGGTGTGGACTTCGGGCCGGGAGGGACGGGTGCAGCCTCTACATGACATGAGCTTATTAAAAAGAAGCCGGAGAGGATCCGTGGCGGTCTGCGAGACGAGGAAGAGGTATGTTGACATTCGGAGAGAGATCGACTGAAAATGCAAGGAAAATATGAGCAATTCAGGTTGGACCACACGAGCGAATATAAAGATTGAAATCCCAGAGGAACCTTCGGCCTCCCGTTTCCTCTCAATCATCACCCTCTGGCATTGCAGGCATGAGAACCCGATGTTAGCTACGGACTCTTTGTCGTTTTGAATGAGCAGCATGGCATAATTCTGACTTTATATTCTTGACAGCGCTGTGCAGCCGTGATGGTTCGATGCATTTGAGCGGCATGTCAGTGACTGAGCATGCTGTTAGAAACGTCCGCACCTGATGGGGAACTCATCAGGTTTGCTGGGGGCATTCGCTGGAATAGTGCTATCGTGCATTAACGTTGACCATTCAAGTATTAGGAGGGACAACTGCATATGATTCGGGACTCGAGGGAAGGAGTGACAGGCTCTGGGGTGGCAGCATTTGGTGGGGACGGTCATATTCCATTACTGCTGGGACGCACTTAAATGGTTCTGATGGACGTCAGATTGGCGTCAAGCTGCCAAACTCCGGTCTGAAGTCAAAGCCAAGTGAGAGGCCGCTGATGTGAAGCAAGTGGGCAAGATAAAATGGTTCTGAGGCGATGCCACATGAGTGAATGAAGTGGCTAACACAGCATCGTAACTTAGGTTGACATACATGTGCAGAGAGGCAGAATATGGATGAATACACTGAGGAGCTGTCAGAATCATCGTCGAAGTGCGTGGAGTGGCCACCAATGTGAAGTTAGTTACTGCTGTGATCTCCGATCGCGGAGACGACTCCCCTACATTGAACGGTTCAGGAGTGCACAGTGTGCCGTTGCAATCGTCGTCAAAGTCCGCCGAAAACCCAGCGAACGAGGAGCACCGAAATCGGAATGAGTGAGTGAGAAAGGCAAGGGGACCCGTGTGCAGTCAGAATCGTTGTGGCAATGAACGAATCACGAAATGCATGTGTGCATAAGCATGCACAACCCCCACGCAACTTGAGTTGAAAGGGAAGTAGATGGTATGGCAAGACCATGGCAGTTGCAAGAGTCGCTGAGAGGAAAGCAGACACGCTTTGGAATGAACCAGTGATAAAGCCAGGCGTAAAAGCGTGGGAGAAAGCGCGAGAATCTGGGGCGGACCAATGGGATCGCTTCGATCACAACTACTCTGCTCGAGTGAACTCGGTACACCAGCAGCCTCTAAGTTGCTATTTCTAGTTTGCAATCCCAAAGTCCCCACACCCACACTGTCAATGAGTCAGTCCCAGAGATTCCTTCGAGCAAGCAGAGGAGAGGGCGGCTCCTATGCTCCACCGGTCCTCGATCCCCGATAGCAGGTTGAGGCCGCTCATGAGTATCTTTTGGATAAGTCCTTTGTGCATCATACACCGGGGGAACGCAAAGTGGCAGGACAGCTAAAATGGAAATGGGTGTGCAGGGGACAAAACCCAAGGCCAGTGAGGCACATGTCACTCACATCGTCAGTAAGTCACTATCAGAGGACATCGATTGCCAGCCAGAATCGGGAAAGGCAAAGGTCGGTTTTTTCCGTGCCTCATGGTCTCTGTATCTCCTTATGTTTAATTCAGCTCGAGTGGGCAAAGAAGGCAGCGGCATTGATTGAGCGGTTTGGAGGTTTTTCCTCCATCTAGATCATCGTCTGAACAGTCCATTGAATGCGTTCACAGCATCGGATACACCGCACAAGCAGTTCGACAGCCTCGACCTGTGGTTAGTGCCAGCTCTAGTACGTTTCTTTGCCACTTTTTACCCTTATTTCTTGGATTGACTTGTTGTTATCTAGGATGATGAGGACGTAATATGCTAAACGAATTTGGGATTCGACCAATTGCCAATTTCAAAGAGGCTAAGACCGAAGATGGTCAGGTCATCCACCCTCCTGACCCATGTCTTATTGCCCTGCATGCAACCTGTGCATGGGTTCTTCATTCATCTGGTGCCATAGACCATGTGTGGGGGCTTCTCTTTCGAGAACCTGAATTGATTTCGCTCATGACTGAGCCAAATTGCAGTCGAGCTGTCTGAAGCTCTGGAGATGTTGCGGTACATTCGGCACATTCAGCACATTTCCTTGGTGGCCTAATGATTTTCACTTATTTCTCATTCCGCCTAACATTATTCTCTCCCTTTACTTCAATGTTGTGTGTGTTTCCATGTCTCTTACTTCCATGCCAAATAGAAACAAACCAACGGAAGTTGTATCGGCATACCGATGGTGACTTAAGTAATAGCTGTGCCTACTGTTGGAATGAGAAACTTATCCAAAGTTGAAAGGATTGGGAAGGGGAACCTTTTACGTTTTACAGACCAAATGCGAGTCGCTCTCGATTTGCCGAGGTCTATCCGAAACTACTAATCACGGACAGCAAAGTGTAGCGGGAACGGCTGAGGAAGTAGAAATTAAGTATACATTGAGTACATAATGCAGAAGGAGAGTGAGCTGCACGTGTTGCGCCGTAGTGACGATGTTTTTAGCTATACTCGATCTAGGGGGTAGTCATTGGAACCAAAGTACCAACGAAACACCAACCAATTCCTTGCCAGCCCGATATCGGGACGCAAATGTGTCGAGTTGGTACTGAGAATCTGATATGCATCTCTGAAGATCTGGGACCAAACGCACCGTCTCTCGGTATTCTTCCATCTTGCTCTGTGACTCTTCTAGTTGACTTGTCAATCGAGCGATATCGGTGCGGCACTGGCTGATGGTGTTAGAACGTGCGGATTCGGACGACTCCGGAATGGAATCGGAGACTTAGCATGGAAGGACCTTGGCCTCAGCGACTCAGGCGGAGCGCTGTGCCATTGCTGTTTGTCCATTTGGTCCTTAATTTCACAGTAGGTGAGCAGGAAGTCTCTTGGGGGCATTTCAGGTCGATTTCGGACTGAGGTTACAAGTTACTAGGTACATTGTATATAAGGAGGGGTCCGGAATCAAAAGGAACAAGGGTAGGACGAAAGGAGACAAAGGGAGATGGAAAGAGGAACAACACCGAGGGTCAAGTGTTTGACTCAATGGTGTTTCCCAAAGGAGGAATGAAGGGCCAAGGCCCAAGGAGGAAGGAAGGAGGTTGGGAGTGGGGAATGGCTAGCTGACTGAATAGAAAGGAAGCAGCAGCCCAAATAGGAATGAGGGAGAATAGCGGAATTGAAATGGACAATGCAATAGTTGCAAGGTCCGGAGTAAGTCCGGAAAGTCCGAACTCGGAGGTTAAACTCCGGAATATTGGCAAAGGTAATTAAATGGAATGAGCTAACCAATACAATGGGTATAAGCGGAGGTGGGGTCAAAGTCTGAGGTCGGAGCTAAGACCGGAGGTTCCGGAGACAGAGATGCAAACGGGATTCCAGAGCGGAGGTCCGGAGTCGGGAGCATAGGTGTTGCGTACTTGTCTGGAAGGTGTCGAGGTTGGGGTCGGACCCGGAATGTTCCGGAGTCGGACTGAAGGTGGTGTCCGAGCCGGAGGTGGGATAACCTCTTGGGAGTCGGCAAGGAGAAGGTGACGGAAGGGAAGTAGGGCTCCAGAAGTCGGAGTTCGGAGTTCTGGGAGCCCGGAGCGGAGGTCGGGATTGTATGGATATGACAGATGGCTGGGTTGCGTTCCGCTAGCTTCTCTCGAATCTCGTCTTTTGCAACAACTATCGAGCGAATAATCGAGTTTGTTTCGGACTCCCTTGCGTTAAGGAACGTCAGGTCTGATGCTAGGGAAGCATTATGAGCCTTGAGATCAGAATGCTGCACTCGTAGATCGCTGATTGTCAAATCAGCGTAATCCAACTTTGCAGCAGTGAGCCTGCACAAAGTTCTCCGACAGAGCTTGAATATTCTCAGGGTTGCGTGCATTCAGAGCCTCGAGCTGATTGGTGCGTTCCTTCTGTTCCACGAGTTCTCCAGTTGCAGTTTCCAATGTATCTCGAACCACCTTCAACACCTCAGTTTCTTCGAGGAAGTTATCGATGCAGTTTATTAATGTGTAACATTTGGGTTTTGACGTATTATTATTGTTATCTTGGCTCAGGACTTCAATCTCATCCTGCGCTTCTTTCAAGAGTTGTCGAACGTCACGCAATTTGAAGCGGTAATTTCCATCGGTGTCGAAAAGAGATTTGACGACTTTGAGGTGTCCAGTAATTAGGCCTGATCGTAAGAGAAGCACTGTAATAATACTCACAAGTCTGAGCATCAGATGACTGTCTTCGAAGTTGAGCGATATCGTCCAGCATCTGGGGTAGGTCGACACCCCCAGAGCCTGGCACAGCCGTTCTGAGACTGTCCAGTTCTTGACACATTTCCTTTAACGTAAAGGTATTAGATACGGACAGAGTGCATGGCAAGGTAGCGATCATCGGGACTCTAATTCTCGGATGGTGGCAGCCTAAGGGATAGCAAGCAACAGGTCAACCATTCTAGAGCACCGGCTCTCAATGGCATGTACCATTCTCTGGTTCTCAGCCACCCATGACTCAGCAGATCGCAACGCATCAACAGTAAATAGTTCTTTTCTCATACATGCCATCTCTTCGTTCTCTGGCTCGCTCTTCTCTGAAGCTATAAAGTAGAAAGCCGCACCACTTGTTAGTATCTCGTCATTCCTATATTCTGGCCCGTGTATTATGACAAGTTGGATCCCAGCATCTGCAGTCCTATCAGAGGGTTCTAGCAGAGACCGTGCCGCCGTATTTTCTGTATTGGGAAAACACTGTTCTTGTACCTATTAACCTAGTGCATGGATGGCACCGAGCTAGGTCTTCCTATCGGGGGTGTGTTCTCCTGTATGTGGAACCTCCTTATCTCATTCCAGTTTGCGAGCTTCCTTCTCGCGTCCCTCCTTCATGTTACACATGTGGCCAAGTGTAATAGTCGAGCCGGTCTCGGTATCACCTTTATTCGGTATGGAGTGGATCAGACGCTGTCGTCCCGTAGCTGGTGGCGACACAGATGGAAGTGAAACGTTCAACGAAGCGCAATGGTTGGGAGAGCATGACAGCCTAAGAGCCATGACCATACCAGCGACAACTCAACATCACAGCAAATTCTTTTGCCTGCTTTCCCTTCCAAAGGTAAGGATTTAATGAGGATCGAGAAAGGTGAATGGGTGTAAGTCTATAAATGAAGGGGGGAGAAAAACCAGATTGCTGGATCGGAGAAAAAAGTGGGCAGTAATGGAATAGACGAAGCACGAGGGAAGAAGGAAAAAGATGCTGTCGCTCCGTCATGGGTCGACATTCCTGAAATGAAGTGAGTTGCAAGGAATTGCACCGCTGTATGTTCCTTTCCTATCCATCTTGTCAGGGCACATCATCGAATTGTTGTCAACCGGTAAAATGATTAAGCACACCTGAACATTGTACCGTAATAATATTAATATGTTGAACGAGACTTCGAGGATCGCCGGGTGTGGTAGAGTCTCAGCAGGCAGAAGCGAGGCCGGTGCTCCAGGTGAGAATGATGATTCAACCGCGGCAAGGATGCCGGTTTAAGTGTTGCGAAGAGAAGATTGGTGTGGCTGAGCAGCACTCCAATGCTGGAACTTTGGGTGATCCAGGTAGCGCTTAGATTCTGGAGCACAACATGAGCGTGTCTGGAGACGTTGTGCCAACTATAACCCGACACTCAACTTTTGCTGCATCCGTACAAATATACAGTAGGTGACGACTGACGAGTACGTTCGGCACATCGCCTAGAGTGGGGGTAGTGACGCGGCCAGCATTTGGGGTAGACATTAGAAACGACAAGGAACGCAAAATTACCGACACAGCATTCAGGCAGGCTCCTTCCTGAGAAGGCGGTTTGTAACTGTTGCACTGTAACAACGTAAGATGCCACCATGAGGTTTTGCCGTATACTGGCATGGAAACGCAATGAACACCGATCCGTGTCACAAATACTGTCAGTTATACAGATGAAAGCCGATAGCATCACACTGCATGAGGAACCGTCAAGTTTACACTCGGGGTTGGGATGTTAAAAGCGGGCGTCAGAAGCTCAGCATGGAAAGTGGAAAGTCGGTAAGGGAATTAGGCGACTGATATTGCACTGTGAGTACTCTGACGGCGAGAGCTGAGGGAGAAAGCCGTGTTTGTCGCAGCGTTCCAACTACTCAAATCCACAACTTCCCACAGCCCATCCCTGCACGGCAGTCCCGTCCCGAATGGAGAACAACCACTGCAAGATTTGCAGAGGTACAGTTTGTTCCAAGGCACGAAACAAGGTGAAGAGCCAACTGGCACCCACGCCCCCTGTCATGGCTGACACTATAGGTTTCAGAACCTCTATCCTCCAGGCTCGGGGATCAATCGCCGCACACTTTACCGGTCTCCTCAGTCACAAGAGCCTGATCCTATGTTCACAGTGTCGTATGAAAGGCAACAGGCCCAAGACCGGGAAACCATACGGGCAATGCTCACCGGGAGGACTTTACCTGTTGTCCAACACGCCCGGAGTCGTGGTGGTGCAGCGCCAACTGGGTCCCGGGCATCGATGACACACTCATACCAGCTGGCCGCTGCCACGGAAGGATGTCCAACTGGCCTGATGGCCGTCCCCGCTTCTCGGGGGCCTGTACCATCCCGCCTCCCCTGGTCCCTAGGACGCACCCGCAAGCCCCATCCATCCTCCGCTCGCGCTCAACCGGAAGCACCTACTACACACGCTACTGGGGTATTATCCAACCGAAAAGTACGCCTACTATTCCCCCCCCCCTTTTCCACTTCATTGACTTTCTATTCCAGGGAGCAACAAAGATGACAAGCGATGATATTGGTGTCATCCTGGTCACGAAAACATCGATGCCAGCTATCTCTGAGTCTACAGCACCCGTATACTGGGATATATCGCTGCTCAATCCTCAACCATCTCCCAGCCTTTACTCAATCCACTAGAAGTGGCGTCATTTTTCACTGTATTTTTACCATAAAAAGATTTATTAGTTAAAAATGGCCACGTTTTTTAACCAATCAAAAACATGGAAATGAGGTAAATTTCCAGATGCAAATTAATTGTTCTCATTTCACGAGACTAATATAGGCTTTAGCTGAACTTGGGCTCGGCACCACTCTTTGCCGCTCCCCCTCGGCTCTTTTAATTTTACGCGTGGTTCACCTGATAGCAGCCCGAAGCAAAGCTTGGGCGAGCTTGAGTGGCTTGATTGCAAGCATGCAGCGTCAATGGTGACGGCTACCTAAACAGCAGGTGGAAACGAGGAGGATGGGGAAATCTTGACGCAAGTCTGGGAGAAGATATAGTTGATATAGTTGCAACGGTCGTTGCATTTTTCCTAGCAGCGCACATTGTGGGTAAGTTGGGTGAGAAGCGAGCGATGCGGACTTGGAACTCTATGCCAACGATCTGATTGTTGAATCGTTCAGGCCTGCGGAAAAGCAATAGAAGACTAAACACATGCGCAAAGTATAAGAAAAAAAGGAAACGTACATGTACTGTACGAGGACACCCTAGTTCAAGTGGGGTTGCAAGCCCTAGGTGATGACGCAGAGGGCCTGGGACAAAGATGCGAGAGGGGAGTCTCTTCGTCTGGATTGAATTAAGAAGAATGTATGGACTCCGCACCGAGTGCACGTAACAGCCGAAGCCGATGTAACCCGATGGGACGGCGGCGTTGTGGGGCATCATGTTCAATTACATTAATACGACACCATAAAGCTCTGCGGTAGGATAGGTCGACTGACCCAAAATAATCCAAACATAGTCAAGGCTCCCGCAGAAAAAAAAAAGGTTGAAGGAATAAGGTTGAGCAATTAAATCATGTTGCAGCCATGCCGGGCGTTCGCGCCTTGCCCCATGCTACACGTGCCTCATTCGGAATTTTTTTTTTTTTTTTTTTTTTTTTTCATTTTTTCGCGAGGACTCGGGATTGAATGGAGGTGCATTCCGGTTTCCGTCGTGTCCGCCGCACACCGCAAACTCTCTTTAACCTCGCTTACGGCATCCCTACTTGTCGCCTTTCAAATGCTGATTCGGTACGTTGTGTTCTTTTCTTTTGTTCGCGTCCTGTTTGGACTTGTGCCACGCGCGTTCGGCCTATGTGCCATCTTCGCACCTACCGATGTGCTTTCACCTCAGTTCCTTGCGCCTTCTCCACCAGCGATCACTCAATCTTGTACTTTAACCGGGTCGCTCAATATTCCAGAGGCTTCGACGTTTGTCGGGGTCGTCGCCAGCCACACTACTCTATCGCTCCGAGTCGCCCGTTGCGCTACTTAATAACCAATCGCTCGCTCGGGCGAAATGTCGAATGTGTGGGCCATGCCCTTTCCTCGAGTACTGAGTTGTGTGGTTGTCGTACAAGATTGTTTGGCAACTGTTGGCTGCCTCCCCTAGGACCTCACCGAAAAAAAAAACCCCTAAGTGCGTATTTTATTACTATTAAATGGCTTTTTCGCGTGGAAGCTTCAAGCATCCCCCCACTTCGCTCCTGAAGCGAGTTTCTTGTTAAATGTTTGTTTGCATATTCACCCATGTATATCCTCAACGTTTCACTGATTCGTATTTTCAATTTTCAATGAAAGGGCTAAGAGAACCAAACCGGGTCGTTGGTAATTTTTTCTGGCCTCAATGTTGCACGAGACTGCCTCGAGTCGAATCCAATTGTACACATCTCAATATTGTCGTCCAACTCCGAGCAAACATTGTATTCTCAACACTTCGCCCAGAAGCCGAAACTTTCGAATCGCGTGCCTGCTTTGCTTTGCTTCTAAAAAGTATGTTTATCAGTACATACTATTTCATCTTTACCTGGACAAGGATCCTTCCTCATTCTGCTTCAGTGTTTGCTCGCTCTGTAACCATGGCATTACTCGATTGAGAACGTTCGGCATCAAAGGCGCTAAAGGCACATTCTTGCGTGGCTTCCTTTCATATCTGCAATCGAGCCTTGGAGATACAACAGGTGAGCCTGTGGCTGACGCGAGAATTCCCCACCATCTGCTATCGTTTCTCCGACGGCGGTATTGCCATCCACAATTCATGGATGGGTAAACCAAGTGGGGACTATTTCAGCCATCGAGGGATCCTCCATCATAGTTCCACTGGCAAACGAACTCGGAAATGTACCACTTACTAATGCTCCTGCAGCCTTCTACCTACCTTCTACCTTGGGGTTATACGAATATGTCGGGAACATCGACCAATCGTCCGTCTTGGATTTTGGTTCACTCCCCTATCCTGCAGCTAGCTCTTCCGCTAGTGAGTTTATTCCCCATAGCTCTGCTTCCCTCCTCCAGCAAGTGATTCCCGTGCAAGAGGGGGTATCCTGCGGCGAAAATTGGGATTTTCTGATGCTAGACATTACTGTTAACTATGAGCTTGCGGGGCCATCTACTGCGCTCCGTTCACAATCAGATGCCTCCCCTCACGAAACTCGTGGTGAGACTCTGAAAAATGCTGCAAGTTGGAACGAGGATGCTGTGAGTTGCCTTAGAAGTCTAGCTTGGAGTATGGGATACTGCCTTATCCCTCGCGGAGCGGCCATTCCTGGTGGTGGTGCTCTTGTATAGGGGAATTCGTTTGAGGCTAAGTGCCTTGTGTTTCCCTGCACGACTCAATGATGACATGAATTATTCATGTGGGTAGCAATTCTCTGTACCCTTTCTTGAAACATCATCAATGGTTTGGAAATTTGTAAATTCTGCGCTACCTTGAATCTTCGAGTGCTTTTACAGACTCGCGATGAATGTACTTGTTTTCAACCCCTGTGCCTCCATGTTTGCTAATATATATATCCGACTCATTGCTTGCTCCTAAGGCAGTCAACACACTTCATTTCCCCAGAACACTTTTCCTACGATGCAGCTCTGCGTTCATGTCATTCCCGAATCCTCGCATGAGTTGAAAGTGATTTGAAACGTAGACGGCGCATTCTTTTCAAAACCAAGTTGCAATATACTCGTGTGTTTGGAATTTCTTTTTCTTTCCTTTTGTGTTCTACTTTACCACTAACCTACGAGAATATGTAGATTACATATGTAACTGAAGAATTCAACAACGCATGAAAGGCAAATTGATAACTCGTTGCTTATTCCACTTCTTGCCAGGACCCTGCTTTCTCCTCCTGGGTTTTCGCCCTCGTAATTCCTTGTATGTCGCGTGGGATCCTTTCCTGCTTGGGACTGAAATAGAATCTGGGGTGATCGGGAATTTTGGAGGTGTCAAACAGCCAATCCCCTGTTCACACACCCGTCCGAAAGATATCCATAATGTCCATCCATCATTAGCACCAATAGAGTAGCCTGTGAAACTCACCACTCCCTCCACCCTCATCAAGGCTATCTTTTATTTCAGAACTCGCTGGCCCACAGTATCCATTAGCCGATGTTTGACCCGCCCGTTGAGATAGCCTCGGATGGCCATGTCCTGGTTGCGTTCCCTGAAACCTGCTCATGTCAACAGGGGCCCATGATTGGATACTTGGTACCTGGGTTGCCCCTAGCAGATGTAAGAGGACATCAGTCAAGAAGCCTTCCCACCACATGAGCCAGCATGGATGTGAACTCCAAGTGTTTCAGGACAGAATCATCAAACTGACCGGAACCGTTCCAACTCGCTTGCTTCCCCCGGTGACTTCCTCTTGATGCTCCTCGAAAGCACACTCCTTTAGGATCATTACATGGAGTCGGTTCAACAGGACACCCGCGGCAATGATGACATAATGGGCCTGCCATGCCGGCACTCGGTGTTCGCCATGTTGACCTCACAAAGTAGGGGCACTCGCACTTAGATGACTTCGATGCATGCATGGGGTTTACAGTATTAGACTGAGGTGCCAAAGAGTCTGCGTGTGGTTAGAGTACAGAAAAACGTGCCCCCTAATATTCGGGAACGCCCCAGATCCATGATTAGCCCTCAGGGTGCATTGATCATCCAGGTGGTGGCATGAAGCTAACACTCCGGGCTTCGCACATGAAGCTACACTGAACTCATGTGCATAATGTTCTTTCAGGTTTAACTCATCGGAAATACATGAATGATCGTGATAGGTATGTTTCCACCAAGATTTTCGTACAGAACTCGGTGTCTAAATGAACCATGTAACGGCCATGGTGCTCTGGAAGGATCGACAGATAGCCGCACACTGTTTTAAAGATAAAGGGCTATGACGCCTTGACATGTAAGTAAATTGCTAAGCTTACCTCTGGTTGATCGCTGTGAGGGACCTTAACGTCGGCAGAGGCCGGCGATTGAGTTCAGGTGGTTAAGAGACTCACAAAATCTTAGGGTAATCGAAAGTCGCTGAACCAAAGTCGAACTCGATATTACACTAGGGGTGTAAATACAAGATCTCCGCTTTTCCTATCTACTAAGGTTCTAGCTTATATACGGTTCTCTACGCTTATGTAAGCTTATCGCTTACAGTTGCCCTCCTGCGACATTGGCGACTCGCATCTACAAATTAGGGATTAGTCGTTAGAAGCCGTATATAATACTAAAGATAAAGGGAACAATAAAATAAATTCAGAACCTGCACTTACGACGAAGTCTAGTTGTTCTTTGGAGCTGAAGAGCTCGCCTCAGCTGCTCCTTCGGTGGTGTCGACCGAGTGTTCCGTCTGTAGCATTGCCATTGAGAGGTCATTCATATGGCCGATAGTGCTCGAAAGTGAAGGGGATGCCGGTGTTACAAAGTTTGGGGGGGCAACCAATGGCACATATTCCGCGTTCACAAAGAGATTGTTGGGGTCGATTGGCATGTTGTCTGTGTTCACGAATGGGTAGGGAGTCGGGGTTGGAGTTGGGGTTCCTCCACTAGGTCCTGCATTGTCGGTGTGTCGTTCAGTAGGCCTCGTCCCAACATTACGGTATTTGTTTCGTCCGCGAACACCACGTCTGGTGTAAGGACCTCCGCGGTGGGGTGGCACCCGCTCTTGGCTGTGGTAGGGAGATGTAGGAGGGGGCGGTGGGTGCATGAACCTGCTAGGGGAACCGATGACCATGCCAGAATTCAAGATGGCTTGCGCCCCCAGATAGGGAGCGTGGAGCGCATGAGACTCAATCGCATTCAGAATCAGACATGCCAGGAGCAACCCCATCGCAGGGTGTAACGTTTCCCCTCAACGATTATGTCAACTGAAGGTCTTCCCAAAGTCAGTTTAGTATTTTAGTGGGCTCCTAGCAGTCAAGTAAATATGTTAAGAGCATGTGTGCAATGTTACATATTATCATGATTAGGGTGATGATTATCCCGACGGTATGTGAGACGTCGAGGCTAGGGAATGGCGATTTAGCAGTTTCTCGTATGTAGCGCTGGCCTGAATCTCAAAGAGTCAGACTATACAGAAGACGCAGGCAACAAACTCCACATTTTCTACCATTCCAGGGCTATTTATGAAAGTACCGAGCATGGACGCGCACTCAAACCAACGCTTTCCTTCATCAAGCATGTTTGCGCTAGCATGGAAGAAACAGGTTGACATCAACGGCCGAATAGATTTGGCGTCCTTACCCAAGACATTCGACTCCAGCATTGTATGATATAGTAAATGCCCATTCCCTTTCATCCATTGGATACTCGGATCCTGGAATGGCCTGTGAAATGCAATCGACGGACCAGGAATTATGAGTACCTCGCCATTTTCGGAACTCTCAACGGCATCTCGGATAACTTCCACTGCCTGTTCGATGAAACCTAAAGCTTTCTGTCGGGCTGTAGCCCCATTTCTGGTGAAGAGAATAGTGCAGATGGCTCTCAGCCAACGCGAGAATTTCCCGATTGGAATCAAGGCAGCCGTGCAGGATGACCTGTGTTGTGCAAACCTCAGCGACACGTGAGAACGTGCGTTGCGTGACTGACTTCGAGTGCAAGGTAAAGAACTGGGCAATTACTATTAGTCCTTCATCAGGGGATAGACTTGACAACATTCTCACCATCGGTGGGGCAGTCTTTTTCCACCCACTGACGTTATTGAAGAAATGTACTTGATCGACTCTCATGGCAGCTTGGATAGACACGCACCAAGATATCAGCAATGGCTTCACATGTGTCCAAATTCAGCGAAAGGCTGGAGGCGGAAGCGTCCTAACGAAGAGAGAAGTACACAGTGGAGTACCAAGCACATGGCACCCTACTTTGATGGCAAGGAGGACACCTTCCCAATTTGCGAGTTTCACCAATTGTTCCAATTGAAAAAGTTAAACAAAATGAACGATATGACGAAGGCGTTCCTCTTCGACTTGACCATTGATGAGAGCTTCGTGTTGCTGAACGAACCGTAGCAGAGTTTCGGCGTCCTCAGTAATGGTCAAGCGCTGGGGGTGCCACTGAGAAACGAAGGAAATATCGAATAGAATGACTAACCTCTTTTGGCAGAGGATTCGTTTGTCGAGCGGTGAACACTGTGACATCCAACTGTCATGACAACCTCATTGTAGAAGCGTCGTATCAGTGCTGACCTCTTGCTGAGATGGAAGAAAATGAAGCGAAAACAATATGAGCGTGTACCACGGGATCATTGGCATCCATGGACACGTCACGAAACAATTCTAGAAACTGGAGAGGTATCAGATGCACTGGTGTTGCCACGATTCTTACCTCCCTCGATATGTCGAATAACTGGGCAACAATCTCGCTGTTCCATTCTGTTGACACGTCGATGGCACAATTGTATGCGGTACGCCATAGCCACGATAGATCCTTGACAATCATCGCCTCATCTTTTTTGGAAATTGCGACTAGGACTAAAGTTTGTGGAGGTCAGCAGGACATGTGAAGGAACCTCCAGAGCGGTATACCTTTGCGCAACTGCTTCATCAAAGTGTCTACCAAAACAGGACTTGTGAACTAAATTTAGTATATGTACTAGATTAAGGCATCTGACTACTTGCATCTCCGCTGCCGGCTCCTTTAACAAATCAATAGTGAGTCCGATGATGCACCTATTGGATGAATGAGCCATCATCGAAATCAATGAGCACGTCCCACTCACCGTGACAACAGGATTCCCTCGGATCCTCCGTTTGCAACAGGTGCGTTATCTGACGTTTCCAACAAAGAATGCAGCAAGGATAGCCGTAGTTGCTTTTCATGGGCAAGCTGGACCGCAAGGAGCAGTATGGTTGAAATCAGGGGCATTAACGAGCCTCGTGATTGCTTCGGCAGCTAGACGCATTCGAGTGAGCATTGAAGGGTAGCGACAAAATGAGGAAGAACCCACCCTCATCTTCTAGGCCTTGATGGTTGGAGTTGAGATCAATATAGGCATTAGCAGATATGAGCACGCACCCTGATGTATCGCCGCCAAAAAGGAGAGGTAATGTGTGGCAGCCTCATTTGTGGTGCCATCAGCTTGACATCTTTGAAGGCAGTCCACCGCCTGGGAATACTCTCCCAGCTGAATGTGGCATAGCGCAGTCTTCCTGAGACGGTCACAGGAGCGACGGCACGAGCAAATATTTCGTGTGAGCTTAGACAGTACCAGCGTACTGCTCGTGACCATTTGTTGGAGTTGTATAGTTTATCGCCCATATCCCAAAGTACCTACCAAGGTGGTTCCAGACAAATTTCACAACTTTTCAGTACTATAGGCACACTTTGACATGCTCGAGCAGGCGCTTTCCGAATTGGAAGCCAGGCCGGCCAGCGGTGTCGTCACAGGCCGACCCAATCTCCAACGTGGCTCGCTGTTGATTCGCGTCGGCCTTGAGATGAAATCGGATTTTATCAATGAAAGAATGTCCATTGACGTCACGCAAGGCATGATTGGGGCTGAAACGACGTCATGATAAAGAAATAGAATTGGCTCCAGAAAATCACGCACCGGGCTTCTGCAAGCGCTGACATCTCTTGAAGGAAGCTGTGACAGCTCTTTGAGTGAGATGGAGAGCTTGAATTGGGAAGCTTACTCGTTTATGCACTCCTCACTGAACTCGATGGAGTGCAGGAGCCCTTGCAACACTGAACTGAGGTAAGCAACTGGGTCCAAGTGAAGCCACTAAAATCGGCACCTTCCCGGAATTCTGTGTCGCTCGCATTTCGGCGTTTCAGGATAGCAGTTTTCATCCACTGGAGTTGCCGGAACTCCTCCACGATCTCCTTGGACGGAGACCCCTTCAGCCAAATAGTGAACAGCGGGCCGACCAAATAGAACTCAAAAAATTTACCGATTCGGTTCGATCCTCACCAGGAAAATTAAGCTGCTTAATTAGCTTCGGAAAGTGAAGCGTCCGCACGAAACAAGTTGTCATTGCTGTCCGCGGATGACATGAAATATGCGCGGGCTGAGGGAGTGGATCGGTCCGATGATAACCGATGGAAGGGTGGAAACACACAAAGATTCCTTAGAATGGCACGCTGCGCGAGGGAGTAAACACTTTTGCCACATGATCCCATGGGAACGGTGCTTACTGTGGTTGGGAGGGACCCTGAACGTTGCTCATCATCCTGGGCGCTTGATATAGATTCTGGTTTCGCCCTGGTTTCAACCACTTGAAGTGCGATCTTGAGCCACTTCGCTGCAAGTTGCGCCTGCCTCCCGAATGCCCCCAATCATCTGCGTCGTGACCAGTTGCTACCTTCAAAATCGATCTCCCAATGCTCAGAATTCGAACAGTGACATCCTCAACTTAATTCAAATTTATGATCGGCGACGAAGACAGGGCAGTTCCTACTTCGGTCACAGTTAAAAACGCCAGCCATTGCTGATCTTGAGAGTAAAGCTTTGTCAATGGAAATTCAAGAAGCTTGGATGGCGGCAAAACCTATAGCCTGCTGAAGCATAAAGTAGGAAACATTCTCATTTCCATCCTTCCAGGCCTGAAGAACAACAATCGGTCATGTCCGGAGTGAAATGACCGCAAAAGCGGCTTACTGCTTCCATTCGACCTGGATCTCGAATCAATCTCGAATCAGTGCAAGCTGTTACCTGTTAATGATTGGTTTACCAATATAATAAGCGGCCATTGCGGCAGCCTCATCCCTTGTAGCGATATCGCTTGAAGGCTTATTTTCTTGAAGCAACTTTTCATACTACGAGATGATGGTGTGGATTTCGGTTGGTCCAACGGGGGGAGTTTCAAGTTCATCCTTACCACCGCAGCGCGGGATGACACATGAGTGGAAGTATCCACGCGTCCACATGCTACAAGTAACAGATCTAAACCCCCCCGATGCAAGTGCCTACACCAGTGCCAAACGAACAAACCTGCCAATGCGGAACCTGCCTTGCTCGCAATTTGTAGGATGTGGATGAGCCCTAAAAAGTGAGACTATGCAACCCTGTTGAGACACATTCAGGGCCCAGAGACTCACTTTCGGTGGAAGGTCTTGCCTCCATACCGGCTTCGATGAGGGAGAATGCAGCGAACCTTACTCATGACGAAAGGTGTGCCCCATTCATAAAAGACACGTACATGAGGCATATAGTGGAGAAACCTCGCTTCCATCTTTCAGAAATGTCGAGAGGTTCCAGAGGTTCACGCCTTTGGCAAATCTCGAATTTAATGCGAGTCCAAATTAGTGTGCAAAGAGGCACCTTCGTATCCATCAAGGGCCGAAGGCCTTTCTTTGGCTTAGAAGATTGAGAAAAAGATTCGGCTAGAGCTGCCACCTGGTCGAGCATCTCGATGGTGGATGAAGGATTCAGGTTGGGGTGTCCCCAGTTGTCTTTGATCTGAATCAGGCCAGCTAAACGCGTCCATGTGAAAACAAACGCTTCCTTAGAACTCCCGCAAGCACTTTCCAGAGATCTCGTCGAATATGTCTTGAGCAGACGCGCGCTTTCGCTTTGGAGTCATTGTTGTGATGATGATAAATCTGTTTTACGTGCAAAAAAATCGGTGTGCTCGATTCGGATAAGTGACCGTGGAAAGTCACGTGACCGTCCCATCCGCGGTGTTATGACATCGGGTTCTGATTGGTAACGTACGTCGGGTGTTCCTCAGTCCTGGACCAAACCTATTCTCAACCCAACAGGATTATCTAAGTATATCCCAACGCAAGCCCCAAAATACAATGTATCGCGAATCTACTAGGGTTTCCACTACTAAGAAAGGAAATGGTGGCGAGCATTGCATCCGACATAGCCATTCACAGGTAGGGGTACCGTGGTTCGGTTCGGTTCGGTTCAGAGGTAGAATCCCGCGAACCTGAACCCGAACCGGTTCGAAAAGAGGATGGGAAGGCCGAACCTGAACCGAACTTTGGTTCGAACCGAACCATGGTTCAACAACAGTTCGGTTCGGGTTCGAACCGGTTCAAACAGACACCTATAATGAGATGTATTTACAGCGGAATTAATATATTGCAAGAAGTATTATACATCCTCTGCACGCTTTGCTGCCTCCTTAGCCTCATATTCTTTCCACCTTTTGAGTTGTTCTTGAGCAGCCATTTCTTTTGCGTCCTTCTTTTCCTGCTGATATCGTAGCAGGTTGGCTTTGGAGATCTGAATCCGGCCAAGGTGTTCAGGTAGCAGGCGATTGCGGCTCCCAGTATCGGTATGCTTAGCTGCTGAGAATGCCCGCTCACATGGCACGGATGATCCGGGGACTGGAAGAATGTCCCGTGCCATTGTTTGCAACACTGGATATGCGGAGCCCCTGTTCTATGTATCATAGAGCCTGCTGAGTGTGATGCAAGGATTTTTAAAGTTAATATACGTACCTTCCAAAAATCCAGCATATCGGTACCAGGTGGTTCAAGAACATCGCTCATGTAGCGATTCAGCTCAATGTATGGATCGCCAGCCTCGATCTCTTGAGTACGGCGCATCCGGCTGGCAGCAAGACGACGTGATATGGCAAATGTTTGTGACACAGATGACACCGATGTTGACAATCTCGTGGCCTCAGGTGGAATAGTGCTTCCCGAGGACTGAGTCACAGGAGTGATATGGGCTTGATGGTATTCGAGGAACTGAAAGCGGCTCAGTCAGGCCTGGGAAATGGGAAGTAACAACTTACGATCTTTCGCACAGCGTCCATTGCTTTTGGTTGATATTCTGGAGCCCAAAAGTACTTAATGTATGTATCTTTTGTTGCGGGGTCAAGGACTTGTGATAAAAAAGACATTAGAATGATATGAGATGTATGATTTGGCGCATACTAGTACTCAGCACCGCTAAGGGTGATTCATCAGTGGCATCATAGTACTTTCCGAGGAGCGTAACTCCATCCTGAATTGCGCTAGATATCGCAGCGAAGGCAGGGTCTTTCCCTTTGTTCTCCCATGAGGTCATGAGCTCTTCATATGCGGAGAGGAGGCGGGAGAAACTGGGAATATCTGACCCTGAGAATGCTTGCTGTGCATCGCCAGCAACCTGATTACGTGCTGTCGTAAATATAACGGGATCTTCCTAGTGAAATTATATTGCTCTCGTACCTCTAGGATATCAATGATACGCTGTATCATAATCCAATCCTCATCTGTGAATACCCATGATTGGTATTTGGGAGTTCGGCCTCTTGCTTTTGGGACAGAGCTTTTTCGGTCCGCATGCTGGACAAAATGCATAATCGCCTATATGAATAATCAGAACCTGAACACAATTGAATCAAAGCGTCATACTGGTCGTAATTGCACAAATCGCTTCAGGAGCATTAGCCAAGAGCCCCAGCGCGTATTCCCATACATTACAAGCTCCAATGGTGCGATGCCAACTTTGTTGCAGCACTCTTGTAGATAGTGTTTTGCACCAGAGGACTTTCGAATCTAGGAGTAGAAACAGGTGAAATATTATCGTGGTTGAATCGGTTTTCACATACCCGCACAATCAAGGCCCGGACACGGGCCAAAAGGGGACCAACCAAATGCTCCCAGTCATTCGGTAGCTCCAGTCCGGCAAAACTCAGTATATTAACATCTCCAGTATCTTCCCCATCTGCTACCTCCCCGAATTCGGATGTACCACCAGCAAGCACACATATAACAGCGCCAATGGCCAAATTAACAATGTGGCCCATACACCTGCTCAGCTTTCAACATCGGATCAAGCAATAACATTAACTGGCCACTCACCGGACACGATGCCGCGATGGATCCCACTTAATGTTATCATCTTCACTGAGAATCTCGCTGATCACACGCATTGCAACGTCATTTGTTGATGCATTGTCTGAAGCAATATACCCAATCTATGTATACAGTCCTTAAATTTTTGAGGGAACGGAAGAATAATAAAGTGCGAACCTTTGATGTGGGGATCATTTTTTTAATTTCCTTCAACAACCGCCGACCAATGTTGTCCCCGGTATGTGGACCATCCAGCTCACAAAAGGACATGAGGTGAGAACGCATCTTCCAGTTGTTGTCAAGGAAATGGCAGGTGATACCAAGGAACCCCTTCATTGTTGTGGAAGTCCACGCATCAAAGGTGAAATGAATGAGTCCGCTGGTGTTCTGGGTGGAATGTGGCTCTGAAAACTACTGATTGAGAGTCTAAGGTGGGCGTACCTTAAGCTGGTCCTTCAGTAAGGCCCTAACCTGTGTGGAACGATCCAGAATGAGTGTCTCCATTTTCGTGCAATGCGGTAAGTCGCTGTCCTTGTACTTTGGCCCACTGTCTAGCCCTGCCCGTGCATGGTAGGACATGAGATCCCGGAAGGAATGTGAGTCTACGAAGTCAAAGCCCTTTATGGTTCATGTCAGGTTGCTGATTCGCAACATGCAGATGAGAAACTTACAAGGTCATGCTCAATTATGAGATTTTCCACTAGGTGGAGCATACCCTCTGAGGACCACATCTCAGCGTCTGGAGCATTCGCAGGTGGGTAGAAGTTTGTTATTCGTTGCTGGCTTTGTCTACCATTGACACCAGCATTGCATCAACATTTGACGATATTATTGATTTTCAATGAATACAAACTTCTCTGCCAGGAGAACTTGCTTCCGTTGCTCCTGCACTCCTTCTGGGATAGCTCTTCTATCTGGTGATATGTCTAGTTCAATGCAATGCCAGAGGTAGAGTTCCCAGTGTTCACCACCCATATGGCTTATGTGTGTTCGGAGCGTACTTGAGCCTGAGTTTGCGGAGAAACAAATCTTCAAATCTTTCATGTGAGAACCACGTTCATAAGCGGCTCTAGGAAAATAAGCTAGCATAAGTATTTGCTTTAAGGATGATTTATTCACACTTACTGGCACACTTGGCAGACACGGACAGTTTTCCCTTCAATCTCCACCAAGTCAGTAAATACTGATGATAAATCACGCAGTCCGCGCATTTTCTTGGACTCAAGAAACACCTGCGCAACAAGTGCGTCCTGCTCTCTGAATACATCTGTGCTTTCCTTAGCACCTGGAGCATCATTGACTTTGTCATCTCCTCCACTTCCTTTGCTCTGAGCTTCGTCGTCCGCATTTTTATTCTGAGACCTCATGCTGTCTGCTCCCTTGACACGAGCTTGGGCTCTCTTGTGGGCTTGGCCTTTCCCGTGTTGCTTCCTACGCTTCCGGGGAATGTTGTGAGGCTCAGTCTGACTGTCGGAGACATCGGCATCAGACTCAGTGGTTAACAGTGCATGGGACAAAACGTTTTTCCGTCTCTTTCTGGTGTTACCATGGTAGGCCGACAGTTTCTTGTTATTCAGATTGAGCCCGAACTCGGATAATGATTGCAGTGTTGCTTGGGACGCATTTCCACTGCTGCCTGGTTGATTGGAATTTGCTGAAGTGCCAGCCCTTGTTTTTGCAGCAAGTTTTTGTCGCTGAAAGACATCAAGAGGATTTTCTCGTGTCACCAGCTTCACAGTGCGCTTTGGTCTCCCAGTATCCTGAGCCCCTTGTGTCAGGGACAGCTCCGAAAGCGGCGAGGTCCCGGCACGAGGGACTCGATGGGACAGGTGTCAGCTATGCGTAGTGGCGGTCCCGTCGCGGGGTGAGCATCCCCGACCACTTAGGCTGAAGTGGGAAGTTGGTTTATCATTAAAAGGGAAAAGCTATGGTACTTACCTGAAGTGGGAAGTTGAGAAGAAGGCTGCTTCTTCTGTTCCCACCCCAGGCGCTATTATATACATGCGGTCAGGGTCACGTGGAGGAGGCCGCGTCATCTCCGTGCACAGCTGCACCTTCCCGGGTGTCTCTGTGGGAGATCCCGGAGGTAGCCGCTCGGTAGGCAGGAGTGTGCGCGGCGCATGCGGCGATCAGGGGAATGGGGTTAGGTACATAGTAATACATGGAGAAAAGGGAAATCGACCGTGGAATAGAAATAAAGAGAAAGGGGGAAAGTGAGGAAGGAGGGACGGGGGGTGATAGCGGGGGAAGCGGGGTAGGGCGGTGCGGCGCAGGATGCGGGGTCAGGCGGGTGTGCCCTGACACCTTGCAGAAATCCTGGTAAGTCGCTATCGATAATATCTCCTTGTGGACTGGAGATGCGTGGTACTTCATCTGATGGACTGTACACAAATTGACCTGGCTGTTCGGCAGCATCACGCAGATTCCCATCAGGGCCGAGCATGGGATTATTCGGGTCGGTATGCCATCCGGTGTCACTACCATCGCAGGAAGAAGTCATACCAGTGTATCCAAGTACCAGCGAAGTCCGGAGCATGGTGGCAAGACAGTAAAGACGTTTATGAGAGTAAATATTCTATTTGTTTTTTCTCGGACATCCCCGTTCTCTCTGTTGACTGAAACTAGTCTGCTTCATTATATTTAATCATATATGCATACAAGATGTGGGACAGCAATACATTTTCCTCTCTGAAATGCATCCAGTCATGATGTAGGTCAACACCTGATTTATGAAACGGTTCGGTGGTTCGGTTCGGTTCGAACCTGGTTCACAAAATTCCAACATCATAGAGAACCCGAACCGAACCATCTCTGAACCAAGGCCGAACCGAACTGTGGTTCTGGTTCATCCTGGTTCGGTTCATGGTTCATTCACGGTTCGAACCGGTTCACTGTGAACTTCGGTACCCCTATTCACAGGCGCACCTACTACTTGTGACCCAGTCAATATAAAATGGTATCATGGGGTTACCATCCAACCTACCTTCTTAGATAGTATTCAAGCATTTGAGTGCATGCACCCGTGCACTGGTGCACTGAGAGAAAAATATGGTTGGGAAAATGGTTTACAGAGGGGCCCAAAGGGCCCGAGAAGCTCTGGGGTGCCCGTGATCAGTTTTTTCAATTACAATACAATGCGCAAGCACTTCAACACTGTTCTTTGTCAAATGTATTGCTGGCACTGTCTTCCGACCCATCGTCATCGTCGTCGCCGTCGTCGACACCACCAAAGTCGATCTTCACTAGTTTCGCGTATTTTTTCTTTGTTCTTTTCGCGTAGTCACTCATATCTTCTCTGCTAATACCATGTATCACCAATCAAGTCTTCACCATTTCGTTGAGTTATTAATATTAAGGCTTGCAATCTCATGTTTCCTCATCTTCGGCACACAACATCTAGGAATGAGTATGAAAGGTGTGAACAATACTCGGTCCTTCTTATGGAGCGATGTGACTTGTATATTGCCTTTTCGGTACAACTCGCTTCTCAATCAACTAAAAACAGCGGCAATATTGAAGTGTTGGAGTGCTGGCTGGTATGGACACGTGGCTGGAAAAACCTTCATGCCTCCCTGCATCGCTAGTGGATTTGTCCCATCGTCGTCGACGCTGATGCAAGCTGTCTCCTCTTTCGCGATTTTGAACCTTGTGTCACCTTTGTCGCTTTACGTTTAGAACTTTCACCGGAATCCTTTGATCAGCTGGTTAAGCTTCAGGTTCAACAGGTAAGGGCTTACGTGGCAGTCTCTACCTGGTCGTTTGCAGGGGTCGAGAACTGAGTGGCGTCACACTGGGTGGCGTCGGATTGGGTGGCGTTGGACTGGATGGTGTTGGACTGGATGGTGTTGGACTGGATGGCGTTGGACTGGATGCTGTTGGACTTGGTGGCAGCCGATGCTGTAGTTCCGTCAGCATTGCTTGCTGCATTTGATGTAAGTTGTCAGGGTACACCCGCCTGACCCGGGTCCTCCCGGACCCACCCGGCCACACCACACCCGCTCCCCGCTGTCTATCCCCCTCCCCCCTCCTTCCTCCCTCTCCTCCCCCTTTCTTTATTTCTTTCTTCACTTCTTTCTTCTCATCTTCCTCTTCCTGTTTATTTCTTTCTATCTACACGGACCACCTTCCTTTGTATCGATGTACCATTGACCTGTCCGGCCCATACACCCCGGACGGTTTCCCGCTGTGCCCAGCACGCGTGCATGCAGCGGACGCTCTTGGGATCCCCCATGGGGACACCCAGATGCCTGCAGCTGCCTCCGAGGATGACATGGCACTCGTCATGTGACTCAAGCCGCATGTACATAAATGTACCTGAAGTGGGAACTGAAGAAGTAACCTTCTTCTCACATTCTCCACTTCAGACTAAGTGGCCAGGGACCGCTGTCCCGGATCGGGCCCACCAGTACGCACGCCCGCTCCACACCCCACGACGGCTTCAGTGCCGGACATTACCCCCGGGCCCTCTCGACCCCGGACGCGTCCCTGACAGCAGAAGAAGGTTTTAACCTTATCTCCCCTGCCTCCCCCACCTCCCCAGCCATGGTGTCAGAAGAACAGTATGACGACCTGCTGGCCCGCTTTGAGGAGCTCCAAGCCATTGTGGAGAGCCAAACCCGCAACCACCCCCCACCCGCACCTGCACCCGCACCCGCCCCTGCACCCGCGCCTGTACCCACACTCGCGCCTAGACCCAAACCACCGAAGGTCGCTGCCCCCACTCCCTTCTCGGGAGCCAGTGAAGACCTCGATCGTTTCAAGGCCAAGTGCAGGATCTACTTCCATGTCCGTGCAGCCGAGTTCCCTACCGAACTATCCCAGATCCTCTTTGTCCTCTCCTACATGAAAGGAGGACCCGCAGGGGCGTGGGCGACACAACGGACGATCACCCTGTTGACAGCCAGCTCCCCCACCATAACCATGGACGAGTTCAACACGGAACTCGATGCCATGTTTCAAGACCCGAACCGGGAGGCCACAGCTCGGCAGAAGCTGGCAGTCATCCGCCAGGGGACCGACTCCGTGGATAAGGTCATCCAGGAGTTTGAAATATTGGGACCCGCCTCGAGGCTAGGTGATGTCAGGCTAGTCAACCGGTTTGAGCAAGCGATTAACTCGCGGCTCAGGGAGAGTATATACTGCCTCCGCCCCATGCCCACCACTTGGACTGAGTGGAAGCGCGAAGCCACACTTCTGGACAACCAGTGGCGACGTTTCCAAGCCACCCAACCATGCGCACCCCCACCTAGACCCCCATTCCTGCCAGCTCGACCTCTGCTGACCGCGACCCCACCCCAGGCCTGACCCGCACAGACCCCCCCACGACCTGCTCCCACACCTCTGCCCCCCACCCCAGCAGCCCGTCCTACACCAGGGACGGGCCCCCAGCCGATGGATCTTGACAGGTCAAGGACTGACCAGAGGCGGTGCTACAATTGTAACACCCCGGGTCATCTTGCGCGAGAATGCCCACACCCCAGGGCCAGCCGAGTACGACGTCTCCACCCGGAGGACCTGAGAACGCTGATGGAAGGGCTGAAGAGACAGTTAACCGAAGGGACAGAGACGGTGGAGGGGGAACCAGAGGAAGAACCTCAGAGGGATTTTCAGGCAGGCGACCGGTAAGGGATGCGTCCCGGCTGCCCGTAGAAGATAGCTCGTGTAAATACCGCAGCGCGTGTAAGCCAATGCCAATGCCAAAGTTTCACCGAGTCATCGCGAAGAAAAAGAGGAGAAACGCATCCTCCACCCGTGAGAACGAGAAGGCCCTAAAGGCAGCAACGCCCGAAGTAGCAGTCTCCCCCCCCAGCCATTTACGTCCTTTCCAAGCAGTCCCCCAGATCACTTAACCTCCCAGTGAAACTGACCGCCCTAACCTCCCTCGCGTCGGTATCTGTATCAGCCCTCCTGGACTCAGGAGCCACCGGGAACTTCGTAAGCCCCGAGTTCGTCCGAAAGCACAACCTAGAGACAACCCCCCTTCCCCAGCCCGTTCCTGTCCGTAATGTCGATGGAACCCCGAACGAAAATGGAGCTATAACAGAAGAGCTAGAAGCCCTCCTGACCTTCGGACGACACACAGAGCGGGCACGCTTCGTGGTTGCAAATCTCGGGCGACAGTCCCTCATCATAGGACACTCGTGGTTGCTGCACCACAACCCAGAAGTGGACTGGGCACGACAGAGAGTCGTCATGTCCCGCTGCCCGTCCTCCTGCAGACAACCACGAATACGAGATGATCAGGACCTGGCACTGGAGCCTGGGGACGGGATCTACGCTGCTATCATCCCCCCAAGCTGGGGCCATGACCTGAGAGCCACCACGACCCCCTCGCAGCGGATGGCCCAAGAGGCCTGCGACCTGGAGGCTGAGCCTGCGTTGTTCGAGACGCTAGTACCAGAGCACTACCAGGACTTCCGGGATGTGTTCTCCAAGGAAGCCTTTGACCAGTTGCCCCCCCGGAAGCCCTGGGACCACGCCATAGACCTGGTACCGGATGCCAAACTGCCCAGGGGGAAGACCTTCCCACTCTCGCACCCAGAACAGAAAGAGCTGGACGAGTTCCTACACGAGAACCTGCAGAACGGACGCATACGACCATCCAAATCCCCCATGGGAGCACCAGTCTTCTTCGTCAAGAAGAAGGACGGGTCCCTACGCCTGGTCCAGGACTACAGGAAGCTGAACGAGATCATGGTGAAGAACTCGTACCCGCTCCCCCTCATCTCGGACGTCCTCGCCCGCCTCCGCAACGCCAAATACTTCTCAGCATTGGACCTACGCTGGGGGTTTAACAACGTCCGGATCAAGGATGGAGACGAGTGGAAGGCGGCATTTGCGACCAACCGGGGGCTGTTCGAGCCCATGGTGATGTTCTTCGGCCTGTGTAACTCCCCGGCAACCTTCCAGACCATGATGAATGACATCCTTTGGGATTTCATTGACCGGGAGGTTGTCATCTGTTACATGGACGACATCCTGATCTTCACGGCCACCCTGGAGGAGCATCGAAGGGTCGTCCGAGAAGTCCTAGAGATGCTGAGGAAAAGGAGGCTCTTCCTCAAGCCAGAGAAGTGTAAGTTTGAGCGAACCCGGATCGAGTACCTGGGCCTCGTTATCTCGGAAGGTAACGTCGCGATGGACCCGGCGAAGATCCAGGGTGTCCTCGACTGGCCCCCCCCAACCAAGGTGAAAGAAGTACAATCCTTCCTAGGATTTGTAAACTTCTATTGCCGGTTCATCAGAGACTTCTCTGAGAAGGCCCGCCCCCTTCACAGGCTGACCCGGAAGACCCAAACCTGGAACTGGGGCCCGGATGAAGACGACGCCTTCCGTGCCCTCAAAGAAGCTGTCACCACGGCCCCCGTCCTCTCTTTCCCTACCGACCATGGCTGCTTCAGGCTCGAGTGCGATGCATCCAACTTTGCAACCGGCACGGTCCTCTCCCAACTCCAACCGGATGGAGAGTTCCACCCGGTAGCATTCATGTCCAAAGGTTTCACAGATGTAGAGCGCAACTACGAAGTGTACGATAAAGAGATGCTTGCAATCGTCCGAGCCCTCGAGGAATGGTGACACTTCATGGAAGGTGCTGAGGAGAAGGTCAAGATCTACACCGACCACCGTAACCTGGGCTACTTCCGGACGGCCCAGAGGTTAAATCGACGTCAGGCCAGATGGTCCCTTTTCCTCTCCCGCTTCCATTTCACCCTCGTCCACCACCCAGGGAAGCTCATGGGGAAACCAGACGCACTCTCCCGCCACGCTGACCACCCGAAGGGAAGGGACGACAATGAGGGGCTGACCCTCCTCCAACCGGCCTGGTTCGAAGCCCGTGCGACGGAAGCAGTCTCGGTGGAGGGTGAGGAGGCGGATATCCTAGAGAGGGTATGAGGAGCAAGAGATCACGACGAGCAGGTGGTGAAGGCCATGAGGGAACTGGGAGAAGGAACGTTGAGGTCGGACGAGTGGGAGAGACAGGGAGAGTTGGTCCTCTACCGAGGCAGGGTGTACGTTCCAAAAGACCCACAGCTCCGCCACGATCTGGTACGGCTACACCATGATGCGTGGGTGACGGGACATCCAGGGCGATGGAAAACCCTAGAGCTCGTCTCCCGCGACTACTGGTGGCCTCGGATGGCAGAATATGTCGGGCGATACGTACATGGATGTGACACCTGTAACCGCGTCAAATCCTTCCCCACACGGAAGGTCGGGAAGCTCACCCCAAACAAAGTCCCCACCCACCGTTGGCAGGTAATCTCGGTGGACATGGTGGAGGAGCTCCCAGAGTCGAAAGGTTATAACGTGTCAGGGCATACCCCGACACGCCCCGCCCGATCCCCGCTCCGCCTCCCCGCTCCGCACCGCCTCTCCCTCCTCTCCTTCTCCCTTTCTCCTGTTCTCCTTTCCTCTCTCCTTTCTTTCTCTCTTTCTCTTACATGGACCACCTTTCCCTCTGCTCAATGTATCATCGGTGCACACGCCCATCCCCCCTCCTGTATCTTACATCCCTACACCGCCGCCGCTGCCGCCGCACTCGCCTTGCACCCTCAGCAGGCCCTCTCGGGATCTTCCGCGGAAGCACCCGGAGAGCCGTGGCTGTGTGCAAGGGTGACGTGGCGCACCCCACGTGATCATTCCCGCATGTATATAATAACAGCTGAAGTGGGAACCGAAGAAGTAGCCTTCTTCTCACATTTCCACTTCAGGCAAGTAGTGTAGCTTCCCCTTTTAATGATGACTCACATTTCCACTTCAGACTAAGTGGTCGGGGACGCTCACCCCGCGACGGGATCGCCGCTACGCATAGCCGCTATCCGTCCCACCGAGCCCCGCACGCCGGGACCTCGCCGCTTTCGGAGCTGTCCCTGACAGCAGAAGAAGGCTTCAACCTCATCTCCCCCACCTCTCCCGCTATGGTGACCGAAGAGCAGTACGATGAACTGCTGTCCCGATTCCAGGAGCTCCAGGCCATCGTAGAGAGCCAAGCTCAAAACCAGCCCCCAGCCGCGCCTGCACCGGCGCCGGCTCCTGCACCCACACCCGCACCCGCCCCCAGAGCCAAACCGCCTAAAGTCGCCCCCCCACTGCCTTCTCTGGAGCAGCCGAAGACCTTGACCGCTTCAAGGCCGAGTGCAGGATATATTTCCATGTCCGAGCGGCGGAATTCCCCAACGCCCTCTCTCAAATCCTCTTTGTCCTGTCCTATATGAAGGGAGGGACTGCGGGGGCGTGGGCGACGCAGTGCACCATCGCGTTACTAACAACGGGCTCTCCCTGGCTCACCATGGACGAGTTCAACACAGAACTCGACGCCATGTTCCAAGACCCGAACTGCGAAGCCACAGCCAGGCAGAAGCTGGCCACTCTGCGGCAGGGCAGCGACTCCGTGGATAAGATCATCCAGGAGTTCGAAATCCTCGGACCCGCCTCACGGCTAGGAGACGTGGGGCTAGTAGATCGCTTCGAACAGGCGATCAACTCCCGGCTCCGCGAGAGCATTTACCGCCTCCGCCCCATGCCGACAACCTGGGCTGAGTGGAAACGCGAGGCCACCCTCCTTGACAACCAGTGGCGGCGTTTCCAGGCTACGCAACCCCGCTTAGCCCCCGCCAGGCCCCCACTCTTACCCCCAAGACCCCCGCTCCCTACCACTCTCCCGCAGCCACGCCCCCTACCTGCCACCGCCGCACCCCAGCCCCCGTGCCCCGCCCCGCAGCAGGAGGAGGGCCACAACCCATGGATCTCGACCGCTCAAGGATCGACCAGAGGCGGAGCAGGCTGTGCTACAACTGTGACGCACCAGGGCACATCACGCGAGATTGCCCGCAACCGAAAACCCACCGAGCCAGATGGATGCACCCCGAAGACCTCAGGGCACTCATGGAGGGGCTGAGGAGACAGCTGGTAGACGAACCAGAGACAGAGGGAGAAAGGCAGGAGGCGGAGGCCCAAGAGGATTTTCAGGACGGCGACCGGTGAGGGACGCGCCCCGGCCGCCTGAAGGCGATAGTACTAGCTCGTGTAGATACCGTGAGGTGCCTAACCCAGCGCCGATATCTAAATTCCACCGAGTCATCGCCAAGAAGAAGAGAAAAAACGCGTCCCCGACCAACAAGGGCAAAGAAACCCCAGAAACGGCATCAGAGGTAGCGGTCCCGTCACCCGCTATCTATGTGCTGTCCAAACAGCCCCCCAGATCCCTCAACCTCGCCGTGAAGCTAACCACCTTAACGTCCCTCGCCAGCGTCTCCGTGTCGGCGCTCCTGGATTCCGGAGCTACAGGGAACTTTGTGAGCCCCGAGTTTGTCAGAAAACACGGGCTCGAGACGACCCCACTCCCCCAGCCCATCCCTGTCCACAACGTCGACGGAACCCCGAATGAGAACGGAGCCATAACCGAGGAGCTAGAGGCCCTCTTGACATTCGGGCGACACACGGAGCGGGCCCGCTTCGCCATCGCAAACCTTGGGAGGCAGTCCCTCATCATAGGACACTCGTGGCTGCTGCACCACAACCCGGAAGTGGACTGGGCACGACAAAGAGTCACCATGTCCCGCTGCCCAACATCCTGCCAGTCGATATGAGCGCGAGCCGACTCAGACCCCGCGATAGAGCCTGGAGATGGGATCTACGCCGCTATCATCCCCCCGGGGTGGGGACATGAGTTAAGAGCGACCACGACCCCATTGCAGCGGATGGCCCAGGAGGCCCGGGAGCCGGAGGCAGAACCCGCACAGTTCGAGGCACTGGTGCCAGAGCAGTACCAGGACTTCCGGGATGTATTCTCGAAGGAGGCTTTCGACCAACTGCCCCTGCGGAAGCCCTGGGACCACGCGATAGACCTGGCACCAGAGGCCAAACTCCCGAGAGGGAGGACCTTCCCCCTGTCGAGGCCAGAACAGAAGGAACTGGACGAGTTCCTCCGCGAAAACCTGCGGAACGGACGCATACGGCCATCCAAGTCCCCGATGGGGGCACCAGTCTTCTTCGTCAAGAAGAAGGACGGGTCGTTGCACCTGGTCCAGGACTATCGCAAGCTCAATGAGATCACGGTGAAGAACTCATATCCCCTCCCCCTCATCTCGGACGTCCTCACGCGCCTCCGAAACGCCAAGTACTTCTCGGCGCTAGACCTCCGCTGGGGGTTCAACAACGTCCGCATTAAGGATGGCGACGAATGGAAAGCGGCATTCTCGACCAACCGAGGGCTGTTCGAGCCTACGGTCATGTTCTTCGGCCTATGCAACTCCCCGGCAACGTTCCAGACCATGATGAACGACATACTCCGAGACTTCATTGACCGGGAGGTTGTCATCTGTTACATGGATGACATCCTGATCTTCACCACTACCCTGGAAGAACACCGGAGGGTCGTCCGCGAGGTTTTGGAAACGCTGCGAAAAAGGAAGCTCTTCTTGAAGCCGGAGAAGTGCAAGTTCAAGCGGACCCGAATCGAATACCTCGGCCTCATCATCGCCGAGGGCAGCGTCGCGATGGATCCTGTGAAAATCCGCGGAGTCCTCGACTGGCCGACCCCAACTAAGGTCAAAGAAGTACAGTCCTTCCTGGGGTTCGTCAACTTCTACCGCCAGTTCATCAAGGATTTCTCAGAGATAGCCCGCCCCCTCCACGCCTTAACCCGCAAGACGAAGACTTGGGCCTGGGGACCAGATGAGGACCGCGCATTCCGCACCCTCAAAGACGCCGTTACCTCCACCCCCGTCCTCGCCTTCCCCACCGACATGGGCCACTTCAAGCTCGAGTGCGACGCCTCCAACTTCGCAACCGGCGCCGTCCTCTCCCAGCTCCAGACAGATGGAGAATTCCACCCGATAGCCTTCATGTCGAAAAGCTTCACAGATGTGGAACGCAACTATGAGGTGTATGACAAGGAAATGCTTGCAATAGTGCGCGCCCTCGAGGAATGGCGGCATTTTCTGCAAGGAGCAGAGGAGAAGGTTGACGTCTACACCGACCACCGCAATCTAGGGTACTTCTGCACCGCGCAGCGCCTGAACCGGCGCCAAGCACGGTGGTCGCTCTTCCTCTCTCAATTCCACTTTACCCTCATCCACCGCCCAGGAAAGCTCATGGGGAAACCGGACGCACTCTCACGCCGCACCGACCACCTGAGAGGTAAGGACGACAACGAGGGGCTAACACTCCTCCAACCAACCTGGTTCGAAACCCGCGCGACGGAGGCGATCTCTGTAGAAGGAGAGGAGATGACTATCCTCGAGAGGATCCGTGGGGCAAAGGACCTGGATGAGAGCGTGGTGAAGGCAATGCGAGAACTCAGAGAGGGGACGGTTAGGTCAGATGAATGGGAGAAACAGGAAGAGCTAGTCCTATACAGAGGAAGGATATACGTCCCCAAGGACCCGCAGCTCCGCCATGACCTAGTGCGGCTACACCATGACGCACAGGCGACGGGGCACCCAGGGCGATGGAAGACCCTGGAACTCGTCTCCCATGACTACTGGTGGCCCCGGATGGCGGAGTACATAGGATGGTACGTGCGCGGATGCGACACCTGCAACCGTGTCAAGTCCTTCCCCTCCCGTAAGGTCGGAAAGCTCATCCCAAACAAAGTCCCCGCGCGCCGCTGGCAAGTGATCTCTGTCGACATGGTAGGGGAGCTCCCCGAGTCGAAAGGATACAATGCCATCCTCGTCGTGGTAGACCGCCTATCCAAGCGCATCCATGCGGTTCCTACGGTGACGACGGTAGACTCAGCGGGAATCGCACGGCTCTTCCTCGAACATGTCTGGAAACACCATGGCCTACCCGAAGAAATCCTCAGCGATAGAGGAAGCGCCTTCATCTCCCGCTTCTCGAAGGAACTTGCAGACCTCCTCGGAGTCAAGCTCACCCCCTCGACACCCTATCACCCACAGACGGACGGACAAACCGAGCGGGTAAACCAGGAGATAGAAGCCTACCTCCGAGTGTTCGTCAACCACCGCCAAGACGACTGGGCGGACTGGCTCCCGCTAGCGGAGTTCGCCTACAACAACCGCGTCCACTCTGCCACCCGCCGAACCCCCTTCGAGCTCGACACCGGCAACACCCCAGGATGGGGACAGAGCCCACACACACGTCTGAGGTGGAAGCCGCAGATGCGTTCTCTTCAAGAATGATGAAAATGCAAGAGGAGGCGAAGGCGGCGCTGGAGCACGCGGCGGACGAGATGGCCCGCTATTATGACCGCAATCGCGGGGCAGCCCCTACATACCGAGAAGGCGACCGGGTCTGGCTTAGCACCCAGAACTACACGACTGACTGCCCGACCAAGAAGCTAGACCACAAGTGGATTGGCCCCTTCGTGATCACCAAAGTCGTCTCCCCCGCCGCCGTCAAACTCCGACTCACCGCACGACAGAAGGGGATCCACCCAGTCGTGTCCGTGACGAACGTCAGACCGCACCGCCCTGACGACATCGCGGAACGCCCCCCCGACCCTCGCCCGGGCCCAGACCTCATAGATGGGGAAGAAGAGTACGAAGTCGAAAAAATTCTGGACTCCAGATGGCGGCGCCGGAAACTCTGGTACTTGGTAAAGTATACCGGCTGGCCAAACTCAGAGAACCAGTGGCTCGCATGCGAAAATCTGACCCACGCCTCTGACCTAGTGGAAGACTTCCACCAGACGCACCCCCACGCCCCAGGGAGAGAAAGAGAAGACCGCCCAGCCACTTCGAGGCGAAGCGGCTTAAGGAGGGGGTGATGTCAGGGCATACCCCGACATGCCCCGCCCGATCCCCGCTCCGCCTCCCCGCTCCGCACCGCCTCTCCCTCCTCTCCTTCTCCCTTTCTCCTGTTCTCCTTTCCTCTCTCCTTTCTTTCTCTCTTTCTCTTACATGGACCACCTTTCCCTCTGCTCAATGTATCATCGGCGCACACGCCCATCCCCCCTCCTGTATCTTACATCCCTACACCGCCGCCGCCGCCGCTGCACTTGCCTTGCACCCTCAGCAGGCCCTCTCAGGATCTTCCGCGGAAGCACCCGGAGAGCTGTGGCTGTGTGCAAGGGTGACGTGGCGCACCCCACGTGATCATTCCCGCATGTATATAATAACAGCTGAAGTGGGAACCAAAGAAGTAGCCTTCTTCTCACATTTCCACTTCAGACTAAGTGGTCGGGGACGCTCACCCCGCGACGGGATCGCCACTACGCATAGCCGCTATCCATCCCACCGAGCCCCGCACGCCGGGACCTCGCCGCTTTCGGAGCTGTCCCTGACATAACGCCATCCTAGTTGTAGTGGACCATCTGTCCAAACGCATCCACGCGATCCCCACCGTGACATCCGTGGACTCGGCTGGTATCGCCCGGCTATTCCTAGAGCACGTCTGGAAACACCACAGGCTCCCGGAAGAGATCCTTAGCGACAGAGGGAGCGCCTTCGTCTCGCGCTTCTCGAAAGAACTTGCAGATCTTCTGGGGGTCAAGCTAACCCCCTCAACGCCCTACCACCCCCAGACTGATGGACAGACGGAGCGGGTTAACCAGGAAATCGAAGCCTATCTTCGGGTGTTCGTCAACCACCGCCAGGACGACTGGGCGGACTGGCTCCCACTGGCAGAGTTTGCCTACAACAACCGTGTCCACTCGTCCACCCGTCGAACCCCCTTCGAGCTTGACACCGGGCAGCACCCCAGGATGGGGATGGAGCCCACACGTACGTCCGAGGTAGAAGCCGCCGACGCCTTCTCGTCCAGGATGATGAAGATGCAGGAAGAGGCGAAGGCGGCCCTGGAGCATGCAGCGGACGAGATGGCCCGCTACTACGACCAAGGTCGAGAGGCGGCCCCCAAGTACCAGGAGGGTGACTGAGTCTAGCTCGGCGCCCAAAACTATACGACTGACCGCCTGACCAAGAAGCTAGACCATAAGTGGCTAGGCCCCTTCAAAGTTGTCAAGGTCGTCTCCCCAGCTGCTGTCAAGCTCCAGCTCACCGCATGGCAAAAGGGAATTCGCCCGGACGAGATCGTAGAACGACCCCCCGATCCCCGCCCGGGCCCAGAACTCGTAGATGGAGAGGAGGAATATGAAGTGGAAAAAATACTGGACTCTAAGTGGTTACACCGGAAGCTCTGGTACTTAGTAAAGTTTGCGGGTTGGCCGAACTCAGAGAATGAATGGCTCCCCCGAGACCAACTAATCCATGCCCCCGACCGGATCGAGGAGTTCCACCAAACACACCCCCACGCCCCAGGAAGGGAGAGAACGAACCCCCTGGCCGCTTCGAGGCGAAGCGGCTTAAGGAGGGGGTGATGTCAGGGCACACCCACCTGACCCAGGTCCACCCGGACCCACCCAGCCACACCACACCTGCTCCCTGCTGTCTATCCCCCTCCCCCCTCCTTCCTCCCTCTCCTCCCCCTTTCTTTATTTCTTTCTTCACTTCTTTCTTCTCATCTTCCTCTTCCTGTTTATTTCTTTCTATCTACACGGACCACCTTCCTTTGTATCGATGTACCATTGACCCATCCGGCCCATACACCCCGGACGGTTTCCCGCTGTGCCCAGCACGCACGCATGCAGCAGACGCTCTCGGGATCCCCCACGGGGACACCCGGATGCCTGCAGCTGCCTCCGAGGATGACGTGATAAATGTACCTGAAGTGGGAACTGAAGAAGTAACCTTCTTCTCACATTCTCCACTTCAGACTAAGTGGCCAGGGACCGCTGTCCCGGATCAGGCCTGCCAGTACGCACACCCGCTCCACACCCCACGACGGCTTCAGTGCCGGACATTACCCCCAGGCCCTCTCGACCCTGGACGCGTCCCTGACATAAGTCCAGCAAGCTCTTCGCACTTCCTCTCCAATTGGTCTGCTGATAACCTAACCCACTTGATCTGACCCGCTTTCCATCCATCAAGTACGCAGATGGACAGCATTGGCAAGCTTGGGCTCGATCAGTTTACCATCTGGGTAACCACTCATGTCAATCGCAACGCCATGTTTGATCGTCAGCCTCAAGTAATTCTCTGGAACCCATTCCATCGACAATCTTGGTTTCTCAGTTAGTTCACCTTCATGTTCAGTCAGGACTTGTCAGAAATGTTCGATTGCACCACTCATGGAGGCCCTGCCTGGTTGCCTTGGCCACTTCGGAGTGCAAGGATCCAACTTTTCCTTTGCAGACCTGAGCCATGGCTTATGCCTTTGTTGGTGAGCAGTTCATTCAGATCAGATCAGTCACATACTGTCCAACGCCCCGATTGTGTGTGCCTCCATCACTCGAAGATGCCATCCCATGTCTTGGCGCGCCACGGTGTCAGGGACACGTCCGGGGTAGAGGAGGCCCGGGTGAGACACCCGACACTAGAAGCCTCGCGGGGTGTAGAGCGGGCGTGCGTACTGGCGGGCCCAGCTCAGGAGGCAGTCCCTGGCCACTTAGACTGAAGTGGAAAAGGGTGTTATTATTATTAAAAGGGAGTACTATGTTACTTACCTGAAGTGGAAAAGGGTGAGAAGAAGGCTACTTCTTCGGTTCCTGTCATATCCATCCCCGGCCATCGACTCCCGGGCTCTCCGACCCCTCCGTCCTCACTCCGCTCCCCCCTCACCAACCTCGGAGCCCCCGTATTCCGCAAACCTCCCGGTGCCCCTCAATGACCACCACCCCCTCATTTCAATTTATTACCTACGCCTCCCTAAGTACGGAGCCCCGAAGACTTCCGGACAGCTCCGACGTCCGCTAGCGCACTCCCGCCTCCGCTGGGCAATACACTCGCCTGCCCTGCAGAGTCCACCTTCGGGCTTATCCCTCCTTTCCGTTTCTGGGTTAACGCCTGCCTTTCCGCTAACCCCACGAACCGACTCGTCGGTAATATTCAGTCGGCTAATGTCTTAACCCCGTTAGCTCCGCTCCGTCCGGCTCCGCCAATTGCGGAACCGCCTCCGCTGTAACCATATATATACACTACTTGTACATAGGTTACGCCCCAGCAAATAAATCAACTAGAGTTACCCCCACTAGGTTCTAAGTGCCAGTCAGTAAGTTAGGGCACGGACGTGTCACTAGGCACAGCGCTCCTGGCAGAAGTCGCTGAGGCCAAAGCCCTCCGTTACGGAGACATTCCTTCGTCTTAAAATCTGGTCTCTGACAGTTCCCACTTCAGGTATGTTTATATACATGCGGCTTAGGTCACATGACGGGTGCCACGTCATCCTCGCATACAGCCGTAGTCACCCAGGTGTCCCCGTGGGGGATCCCAAGGGCATCCGCTGTGAACGCGCGAGCTGGACATAGCAGGGGTCGCCCGAGGTGCCCGGGCTATCTAATCACAGTGGGTATTATGAATCATAATACTTGTGCCATGGCGATTTTTTGGTATCATAAAAAAGAGAAAAATCACACCTTTCCAACGGTGTAACGGGAATGGAAGTCCGGTAAACGGTTCAGGAGTTATGGCCAATTCATTGTCGTGCCCTATCGTGCCATTGGCCAGTACTCGGCCAGTTCTCAATATTATGAAATATAAACGAGTGTCCAAAGGCCGTATGGATCTCCTCTACAAGATGCAAAAGACCCCGAGCGAATAGCTGCCACGGTTACTGAGTTATTGAGGAAACAAAGTTGTGCCCTGAGTTTTAGTGTTTGAGCTCAAGTTGAGAATCGATTCATTTGGGGTGTATAGCATATCAAAAGGTAGGTATTGAAAATATATACACGATGCAGAAAACTCTGAGTGAAACGGGTCACTGGTTGTGAAGTTATTCAAGAAATAAAGTTTGAACATGGGACCATGGGCACGAGTGGAGGGCACAAGTGTGTTTATTGAATAGCTCAAGAACGAGAGCAGCTATTGACTCAGGGTCTTTTGCATCCGGTGAAGATTATCAATACGGCCTTTGGAACGTCAACGGCGCGTGATAATACTGAGAAATGGGGGAGAAAACAGCAATGGCACAAGTAGGGCACGATTGACTTGTGCCCAATCGTGCCATGGACCATTACTCGTCCATTTGTTGGTATTATCAGGCTTTGATGAATGTCCAAAGGCCGTATGGATGTCCTATACAACATGCAACAAACCCAGAGTGATTAGCTGCCCTGGTTACCAAGTTATCATGGAAAGAAAATAGTGTGCCAAGTTGTGCCCTATCGTGCCATTGGCCAGTACTTGTTTACTTCTTAATATTATAGGGCATTTTGGAACCTGGGTCCATCATTTTCAAAATAAAGTATCAGGGTTGATCCATTTCATGCTTCTTGAGTCGATAGTCTGGTGGAATTTGGGGCACCACCAACGACCCAAAAAAATATTAAAAAAATAGACCAGAGGCCATTCTGTGCGTCTTTGATGCATGCCTCATGCCTGGCAATCCAGCAGCTCAGATATCACTAATAGAAAATTTTAAAAAATAGCCAAGATGTCATTCTGTGCCTCCTGGACGCATGCCTCTCACCTGGCAATCCAGTGGCTCAGATATCAGTGATAAAAATATTAAAAAATAAGCCAGAGGCAATTTTGTGCGTCTCAGATGCATGCATCATGCCTTGGAATCCAGCAGCCCAGATATTATTAATAGAAATAAGCCAGAGATTACTCTGTGCGTCTTAGACGCATACCTCACACCCGGCAATCCAGTGGCTCAGATATTAGTAATAAAAATATTGAAAAATGAGCCAGAGGCCATTCTGTGCATCATAGACGCATGCATCATGCATGGCAATCCAGTGGCTCAGAGGCCACTCAGAAAAGTATTAAAAGATAGCCCAGGGGCCATTCTGATGCCTGCCTCCCGCCTGGCAATCCAGCGAGTCAGATGTCACTAATAGAAATATATTAAAATCACCCAGAGGCCACTCTGTCAATATCTGACACATGCTCCCCGCCTGGCAACCCAACGGGCCATATGTCACTAATAAAACTATTGAAAAATTACTTCGAGCCAATTTTGTGCATCTTCGACGCATGCCCATGGCCTGGCAATCCAGAGACACATATTATTTCAGTCATAAATTTTTTAAAATCACCCAGAGCCCACTCTGTGCTTCGAAGACGCACCCTCCTGCTTGGCAATCCGGCAGCCTGGATGCTAGTCATAAAACTGTTTAAAAATCGCCCAGAGGCCATTCTGTGCGTCTGCGATGCACGCCTCTTGCCTGGCAATCCAGGAGGCCAAATAATTATTAAAAAATGTGAAGAGCTTATTCTGTGTGTCTTCGACGCATGCATTTTGCCTGGCAATCTAGCAGGTCAGATGTCACTCATAAAATTATTGGAAAATTACCCAGAGCCAATTCTGTGCGTCTTGGACGCGTGCCTTCTGCCTGGCAATTCAGTGACTCATACTTCAGTCATAAAATTATTTAAAAGTCGCCCAGAGGCCATTCTGTGCGTCTTCGACGCATGACTCCTGCTTGGCAATCCAACAGGTCAGATGTCACTAATAGAATTATTGGAAAATTGCTTAGAGGCAATTCTGTGCGTCTTTGACGCATGCCCCCCACCTGACAATCCAGAGACTCATATTTTAGTCATAGAAATATGTAAAAATTGCCCACGGGCCATTCTGTGCGTCTTTGACGCATGCCTTTTGCCTGGTAATCCAGCAGGTCAGATGTTACTAATAAAATTATTTAGAAATCGCTCAGAGGCCATTCTGTGCGTCTTTGACGCATGCACCCTGCCTGGCAATCCAGCAGCTTAAATAAAATTCTTAGAAAATGGCCGGGGGGCTATTCTGTGCATCTTTGACGCATGCATTATGCCTGGCAATCCAGCGGCCTAGCTGTCAGTGATAAAAATATTTGAAAATACCCAAGAGGCCATTAGGTGCATCGTAGATGCACGCCTTATGCCTGGTCATCCAGCAGCTCAGAATTATTTATTAAAAATAAGGCCATTTTGTGCGTCTTAGATGCATGCTACCCACCTGGCAATCCAGCAGCCCGGATATCAGAAATAAAATTATTGAAAAATTACCAAGATACCATTCTGTGCATCTTAGATGCATGCCTCCCACCTGGCAATCCAGCAGTTTAGTTATGAGTAATTGAATTTTTGAAAAATAAAATTGCCAAGAGGCCACTCTGTGCATCCCTGATGCATGCCTCCTGCCTGGAAATCTAGCAGCTTAGATATTGGTCATAGAATTTCTAAAAAATGGCCAAGAGGCTGTTCTGTGTGTCTTCAATACATGCCTTATGCCTGGCAATCTAGCAGCTTAGGTGTTAGTGATAAAAATATTGAACAATACCCAAGAGGCCATTATGTGCATTATGTCTGGCAATCCAGTGGCTCAGGTATCAGTCATAAAAGTTGTGAGCCCAGAGCCTATTATGTGCATCCTGGATGTTGTCAGGGTTGGCTCCAAAGGTGGTGTCATATCCATCCATGACCATCACCCCCCACCACCTCTGGTCCTTCCAGATTACCTAACCTCGGAGCTTCCAGATTCTGCAATCCCCTCCGACTCCCCTGATGGTTGTCATATCTGTACATAGCCAGTCCCGATCCGACTTCCGGACCCTCCTCTCCACCACCTCCAGAGTCTACCTTACCCATGTCTGCTCCAATACCCACCTTTGGACATGATGCCTCTCCTCCCACTCCTCACCTCCCCCTCTCACTCCTCCTATCATCCCTTACCTTCTGTCTGCTCCAATACCCACCTTCGGATGTGACCACACTCCTCTCCTCCTACTCCTCTCCCCACTCCTCTCATCACTCTCCTTCCTCTGACCCTCTTCTGCCAACCTCTGCCAAAGTTACGACCTTCCACTGCAGTCCCATACCCTGTACTCAGACTGTCAGAGACCAGGTTGAGAGGAGGGAGTGTCTCCGTGGCGGAGGGCTTTGGCCTCAGCGACTTGTGCCAGCTGTGCCAAGTAACACGTCCGTGCCCTAACTTACAAAGCTGGCAACCAGAACTAAAGGGGGATAAACTCTGGTCGATTTTATTACTGAAGTGTAACCTATGTACAAGTTGAGTATATATAGTTACAGTGAGGGTGGATCCGCAAATGGCAGAGCCAAGTGGAGTGGAGCTAATGGGGTTAAACATTAACCGATTGGACCAAGTAAAAGTCGAGGATCTGCTGGATATTCTTGGTCAATACCAGGTTCGTGGTCCCTTGAACGAGCTGAGGGACCCCGTCACTGTTATCCGAGTTGGGGAAAGAATCCTTCAGGTGCTTGGTAGCGCTCTCCTTCAATTTGATATGAGCATTTGCTAGCAGCTCATCTAGTGATTCCGGCAGATCTGGTGGAAGTGTGTGGTTAGGTCTTGGTAGACGGAAAGGAGCAGGTGGTGTGATGTAGGGGGTAGTTGAAAGTATTCTTTCGAGCTCGTCGATGGTAAAGCCGGAGAGGTGTTTGAGATACCGATCCAGCAGTAGCCGACGCCGTCCCAATCCAAGTGTGGCTCGTGCTTTGAATCCAGGGGAAATTGGCCTATGCCAATCATCTGTCATGTTCAGGTTGTAATCGATGTCCCTGAACCAGATGACATTTCCCGAGGCAAATGGGCGGTATTCTTCATTTTCCGCCTGCGCCCTCCATGGATTCCTGTCACGTCCATCTAACAGATCTGGGTGGGAGAAGTTGTCGGTGACAGGGAGGGAAGCACACATGAGCTGGTGCTCTGATGAACCTGCTGCTGGTCTCCTGTTCAGCATGTTGATCCGCCATGTGAGTGCAGCACTGAGCTCCAGAGCATGTCGTGCCAGTCTAGACCGGGGGGTCCCATTCATCTGAGCCTCAATGACCTGACGACATGCACGAGCCATCAGAAGCTTGAACAGCCTAGTTTCAACAGTAAGCCACTTCCATATTCTAGCAATTTCAGACTCACCACCACCGATCTGCAGGCACTGAGATGGTGCACTGCTCGATGAACTCCTTTGTCACTGTTCTCAGGGAATTTTTGGCTTTTCGAAGGGGAACGCGTATCTCCAATCTTGCCGTCCCTTCCGTCCTCTCATGATGAGCTGAATTCCACACTTCCTCCAGATTATCGAATTCCACTCTCAGTTTATCCTTGGTTTTTTCTCCAAACACGTTCTTTTTCGTGATTCCCAGCATAGGGTCAAACCTGTCAGCTCTCCTACAAACCCCCTTCTCCGACGCATACCATTGTGCATAAATGGGTAAGCGGGGGAGATGAGGCAATGCACAACGTCCTCCAGCCAGAGATAGGATTCCTGCTTGAATGTCGCAGAAATACCCCTCCCTTCCAGGCTGTGTCCATTGTCTTTCCACATCCCCCTGATACCCTGTGGCAAGGACCTGAAGAATTCGGTGGTGCTCTGATGCATCCCAGTGAAGAACATGGGCCTTCCTGCTTATTTCGAGCCCCACATCCACCCACGTGCTTTGCTGTTCTAGAGATGTGAGTCCACTGTGAAACATCCCCAGGATAAGTTGTCTGAAGATCGTCTCTTGATCCTCTTCACTGGAACCCTGCCCTTCCTCTGTGCCATTGTTAAAAGGGACAGGATGTGTGGTGCTGAGTTTGATTCCCTTGATCTCAAGGCCAAAGAAGAAGCTGCGAGCCCATTCGAAGCGTTCCTTCTTCCTCTCCAGGCAATCTCTCATATGTTCCACCAGTTCACCTAGCAGAGCAGCAGAAACCAGACGCTTCCCACCCACCAGCTTGCCATCCTTGGTGCGGGAGAGGATGCCACCCAAGAGCCGATAAGGGGGAAATGAAGGCGAGGAATGTGGAAGGATATGAATCAAAGCTGGACGCAGGATTTCATCGTAGAATTCCGCAATATAAGTCTCGCTGACCCTGTTGTTGTTGTTGTTGCCGTTGTTGTTGCTGTTGTTGTTGCCGTTGTTGTTGCCGTTGTTGGTGCCATTGTTGTTGCCATTGTTGTTGCCATTGTTGTTGCCGTTGTTGTTGCCGTTGTTGTTGCCATCGTTGTCATTGTCGGTATTGTTGGAGTTGTTGGTGTTATTTGTGTGGGTTGGGCCAGGTGGGGTTGTGGAAGGGGTGAAGTATGGGAAAAAAATTCTAATGAGGCCATTTTTTGAATAATTGCCAAGGCAATAGTTGGCAATCTTATTTGGTGCTGTCACATGGTCCCCAGGTTCACAGTTCTGGATGGAAGTGAGTTGTAAGGGTTAGAGTATGAATGACACTAAGGCTCACAATCTCGAATAGATGATCTGGAAGCTTCACATGCAGATTGGTGGAACCAGAGAGAGAATCCATAGGACGAGGGACAAGGGAAAGCTCCACACTGTCGAATAATGGCAACCCCTGATAGAACCCAATGATAGAGTCAAAGTCCCTGTGGAGGGAGATGCCTGCATCATCACCAGACAGGTTGGTTTTCATGTCTGCAGTATCAAGCTTGTAATATCTGCCATCATCATTCTTGCCTTCTAAAAGGAGTTGCTCAAATTGGATGTTCAGCCCCCCTGGTGTTCTGACAGAATCCAATCTGAATGCCTTTCTGACATATGCTGGGAACCTGATGGGCTGGAGATCTTCACCCAGATCTGAAGGTGTTGTTTCCCTGGATGCCATGGAGGGTTGTGAATGTGCAATAGAGAAAAAATTTCGGCAAGTGCCATTGAATACCGTGCCCACAATTGAATCCACTGTGACAGAAATTTCTGTCACACCTTCTCTAATATGTTCATGTGACTGTGACAGGAATTTCTGTCACACAATGTCTCTCCCACTGGTTGGTTGTATTACTGTTCTTGAGCACTAGTATGCCTGCACACTAAGGCAATGATAATTTCCGTTCGCAACTCAACCATAAAGGTTATATTACTACTTTAAGAACACTACTCCACATAGTAGCTTGGTATATTATATTTTGCTGCACATCAGGCTTGCTCACGAACACAACATCGAGGGAGTTCTTAGTGCAACATGTTATGATTTGGTTTGCAATCAAAAGCAGAATGCGCTGCATGTTCTTGTTGTTCACTAAGCACTATTATTAAGCTACCCTCGTTGTGTTTTGGTTGTGTTGTTTGTGAACAACAGTACGCTGTGTTGCACTAAACTAAGAAATACATCAATTGTTGGAAATCCCTTATGGCCACTGACTTGTCATATTATTTGCATATCCTGCTCCACCAGAAGGTTGTTGAAGAATAAGTGCAATGCCATATATATCGGTTCGACATGGTGTCGAACATCACGTGAAATATGACACACAAGAAAGATGAAACACACTGGGACCACTGCTTCCTAAATGGAAGGAAGTGCTGGCATGCAACCACGGTAACACTTTCGGGTCAGGACCAGGAGTTGGGTGCACCTGGACGCAGTTCCTCAGCACCAGGGTAATCCCGCAAAGGATTAGGCTGGCGGTGCCACAAAGTACAACTACCGTAGTACCTCTTGTCCCACAAAAACCACCTTGAAGAGTACCAAACATCTCTCCTCATCTCTCCACAGCCAAACCTCAACAATCCCCAAAATCCTCCCCCACTGCCTCTTAACTTTAATGAGGAAGATGACCCCATGGTTGACAGCTCCCCCATACATGCAACCTTTGGCAGTACCCCTGCCAGAGAAGTGGCCAAATGCCTCAGATCCCCCGACTCATCCAATATGCAGGGTTGGATCGTCGATCATCATAAAGTCAAGTTACACCTAAGTTACAATCGGCAATGAGCCAAGATGACTCTGCTAACCGACCTCCGGGAGCCAACAAGTCCCTGCTGACAGACCCTCCGAGGGACAACAAGTCCCGCTGGAACAACCAAGAGATGGTGTCTTCGATTCGCTCCTGCAAGACCTCGATCAGATCCTCGCCGATTACAACCTCCAGAAATCGTCCATATTCGAAGCGTACAATGCAGTCAACGCACGGTTGGAGTCAGAGTCAGACCTTACGACCACCCAACGTGCAGACACCTCGAAGAGGTACGGAGACCGACTCGAGGTCGCAGCTCGCTCCCGAACAGAAGCTGGAGTTAGAGGATCGCGAGGTGAGCAACCAAGTAGGCGAGACGAGACTGCTGCTCGAGCCGATGGGGCTCACGAATCAAGCCCTATCTAATCACAGTGGGTATTATGAATCATAATACTTGTGCCATGGCGATTTTTTGGTATCATAAAAAAGAGAAAAATCACACCTTTCCAACGGTGTAACGGGAATGGAAGTCCGGTAAACGGTTCAGGAGTTATGGCCAATTCATTGTCGTGCCCAGTCGTGCCCTAGTCATGCCCTATCGTGCCATTGGCCAGTACTCGGCCAGTTCTCAATATTATGACATATAAATTGGTGTCCAAAGGCCGTATGGATCTTCTCTACAAGATGCAAAAAACCCCGAGCGAATAGCTGCCACGGTTACTGAGTTATTGAGGCAACAAAGTTGTGCCCTGAGTTTCAGTGTTTGAGCTCAAGTTGAGAATCGATTTGTTTGGGGTGTATAGCATATCACAAGATAGGTATTGAAAATATATACACGATGCAGAAAACTTTGAGTGAAACGGGTCACTTGTTGTGAAGTTATTCAAGAAATAAAGTGTGAACATGGGACCAAGGGCACAAGTGGAGGGCACAAGTGTGTTTATTGAATAACTCGGGAACGAGAGCAGCTATTGACTCAGGGTCTTTTGCATCCGGTGGAGATTATCAATACGGCCTTTGGAACATCAACAAGGCCTGATAATACCGAGAAATGGGAGAGAAAACAGCAATGGCACAAGTAGGGCACGATTGACTTGTGCCCAATCGTGCCATGGACCATTACTCATCCATTTGTTGGTATTATCAGGCTTTAATAAATGTCCAAAGGCCGTATGGATGTCCTCTACAAGATGCAGCAAACCCGGAGTGATTAGCTGCCCTGGTTACCAAGTTATCAAGGAAAGAAAATAGTGTGCCAAGTCGTGCCCTATCGTGCCATTGGCCAGTACTCGGCCAGTTCCCAACATTATGAAATATAAACGAGTGTCCAAAGGCCGTATGGATCTTCTCTACAAGATGCAAAAAACCCCGAGTGAATAGCTGCCACGGTTACTGAGTTATTGAGGAAACAAAGTTGTGCCCTGAGTTTTAGTGTTTGAGCTCAAGTTGAGAATCGATTCATTTGGGGTGTATAGCATATCAAAAGGTAGGTATTGAAAATCTATACACGATGCAGAAAACCCTGAGTGAAACGGGTCACTGGTTGTGAAGTTATTCACGAAATAAAGTTCAAACATGGGACCATGGGCACAAGTGGAGGGCACAAGTGTGTTTATTGAATAGCTCGAGAACTAGAGCAGCTATTGACTCAGGGTCTTTTGCATCCGGTGGAGATTATGAATACGGCCTTTGGAACATCAACGATGCCTGATAATACTCAGAAATGGGGGAGAAAACAGCAATGGCACAAGTAGGGCACGATTGAGTTGTGCCCAATCGTGCCATGGACCATTATTCATCCATTTGTCGGTATTATCAGGCTTTGATGAATGTACAAAGGCCGTATAGATGCCCTGTACAAGATGCAACAAACCCGGAGTGATTAGCTGCCCTGGTTACCAAGTTATCAAGGAAAGAAAATAGTGTGCCAAGTCGTGCCCTATCGTGCCATTGGCCAGTACTTGTTGAGTTCTTAATATTATGACATATCAATTGGTGTCCAAAGGCCGCATGGATCTTCTCTACACGATGAAAAAAACTCTATCTAATCACAGTGGGTATTATGAATCATAATACTTGTGCCATGGCGATTTTTTGGTATCATAAAAAAGAGAAAAATCACACCTTTCCAACGGTGTAACGGGAATGGAAGTCCGGTAAACGGTTCAGGAGTTATGGCCAATTCATTGTCGTGCCCAGTCGTGCCCTAGTCGTGCCCTATCGTGCCATTGGCCAGTACTCGGCCAGTTCTCAATATTATGAAATATAAACGAGTGTCCAAAGGCCGTATGGATCTCCTCTACAAGATGCAAAAAACCCCGAGTGAATAGCTGCCACGGTTACTGAGTTATTGAGGAAACAAAGTTGTGCCCTGAGTTTCAGTGTTTGAGCTCAAGTTGAGAATTGATTTGTTTGGGGTGTATAGCATATCACAAGATAGGTATTGAAAATATATACACGATGCAGAAAACCTTGAGTGAAACGGGTCACTCGTTGTGAAGTTATTCAAGAAATAAAGTGTGAACATGGGACCAAGGGCACGAGTGGAGGGCACAAGTGTGTTTATTGAATAGCTCGAGAACGAGAGCAGCTATTGACTCAGGGTCTTTTGCATCCGGTGGAGATTATGAATACGGCCTTTGGAACATCAACGGTGCCTGATAATACTGAGAAATGGGGGAGAAAACAGCAATGGCACAAGTAGGGCACGATTGACTTGTGCCCAATCGTGCCATGGACCATTACTCATCCATTTGTTGGTATTATCAGGCTTTGATAAATGTCCAAAGGCCGTATGGATGTCCTCTACAAGATGAAGCAAACCTGGAGTGATTAGCTGCCCTGGTTACCAAGTTATCAAGGAAAGAAAATAGTGTGCCAAGTCGTGCCCTATCGTGCCATTGGCCAGTACTTGTTGAGTTCTTAATATTATGACATATAAATTGGTGTCCAAAGGCCGCATGGATCTTTTCTACACGATGAAAAAAACTCTGAGTGAAACGGGTTACTTGTTGTGAAGTTATTCAAGAAACAAAGTTGGACAATGGGCAAATGGGGCACAAGGCACAAGTGTGTTTATTGAATAACTCGGGAACGAGAGCAGCTATTGACTCAGGGTCTTTTGCATCCGGTGAAGATTACGAATACGGCCTTTGGAACATCAACAAGGCCTGATAATACCGAGAAATGGGAGAGAAAACAGCAATGGCACAAGTAGGGCACGATTGACTTGTGCCCAATCGTGCCATGGACCATTACTCGTCCATTTGTTGGTATTATCAGGCTTTGATGAATGTCCAAAGGCCGTATGGATGTCCTCTACAACATGCAACAAACCCGGAGTGATTAGCTGCCCTGGTTACCAAGTTATCATGGAAAGAAAATCGTGTGCCAAGTCGTGCCCTATCGTGCCATTGGCCAGTACTTGTTGAGTTCTCAATATTATGACATATAAATTAGTGTCCAAAGGCCGTATGGATCTTTCCTACAAGATGAAAAAACTTTGAGTGAAAGAGGTTACTTGTTGTGAAGTTATTCGAGAAACAAAGTTGGACAACGGACAAATGGGGCACAAGGCACAAGTGTGTTTATTGAATAACTCGAGAACGAGAGCAGCTATTGGCTCAGGGTTTTTTGCATCCGGTGAAGATTATTAATACGGCCTTTGGAACATCAACAAGGCCTGATAACACGGAGAAATGGGAGAGAAAACAGCAATGGCACAAGTAGGGCACGATTGACTTGTGCTCAATCGTGCCATTGGCCATTACTCATCCAATTGTTGGTATTATCAGGTTGCGACGGATGTCCAAAGGCCGTATAGATACTCCCTACAGGGCTTAAAAGACTTTGAGTGAATAGTTGCTCTGGTGACTGAGTTATTGCAAAAAGAAAGTTGTGCCAACATGGCACAAGTTGAGGGCACAAGTCTGTTTGTTGAATAGCTCAGGAACCAGAGTAGCTGTGGACTCAGGGTTTTTGGCATCTTGTAGAGGATATCCATACGGCCTTTGGAACATCAGAAGTGACTGATAATACTCAGAAATGAGGGAGAAATTGGCAATGGCACAAGTAGGGCACGATCGACTTGTACCCAATCGTGCCATGGGCCATTATTCATCCATTTGTTGGTATTATCAGGTTGTAATGACTGTCCAAAGGCCGTATAGATACTCCCTACAGGACGTAAAAAACTTTGGGGCAATAGTTGCTCTGGTGACTGAGTTATTGAGAAAAGAAGTAGGGCCAACATGGCACAAGTTGAGGGCACAAGTTTGTTTGTTGAATAACGCAGGAACCAGAGTAGCTATGAACTCGGAGTCTTTTGCATCTCATAGAGGATATCCATACGGCCTTTGGAACATCAAGAACACCTGATAATACTGAGAAATGAGAGAGAAATCATCAATGGCACGATCGACTTGTGCCCAATCGTGCCCTGGGCCACCACTCATTCATTTGTCAGTATTATCAGGTTGTAACGAGTGTCCAAAGGCCATATGGATCTCCCCTACACGACACAAAAGACCAGGAATTCATAGCTGCTCTGGTTCTTGAGATATTGAGAAAGGAAAGTTGTGCCTTTTCAGCAGGGGCACAAATGGCACAAGTACATATAGGAGATGAAATAGGCAGCTTGGACTGGACCATGTGATCAAGTTTGCTTTGGCTTGATCATGTGGTCAAGTTTGCTTTGGCTTGATCATGTGATCAAGTTTGGTTTGGCTTGATCATATGATCAAGCCAGCTTGAGCTTGATCATGTGATCAAGTTTGCTTGAACTTGATCATGTGATCAAGTTTGGTTTGGCTTGGTCATGTGGTACAGGCTGAGGGCACAAGTTGATATTGATTGAATAACTTGGGAAGGAGAGTAGCTAGGGACTTGGGGTTTTTTTCACCCCATCAAGGATATCAATTCAGCCTTCTCTGGTGACTGAGTCATTGCAAAAAGAAAGTTGTGCCAACATGGCACAAGTCAAGGGCACAGGTTTGTTTGTTGAATAGCTCAGGAACCAGAGTAGCTACAGACTCCGGGTCTTTTGAATCTTGTAGAGAATATTCATACGGCCTTTGGAACATCAATAGTGCCTGATAATACTCAGAAATGAGGGAGAAAACGGTGATGGCACGAGTAGGGCATGATCCACTTGTGCCCAATCGTGCCATGGGCCATTACTCATCCATTTGTTCGTATTATCAGGTTGTGATGAGTGTCCAAAGGCCGTATAGATCTCCCCTACAGGATGAAAAAAACCATGAGTTCATAGCTGCTCTGGTGACTGAGTTATTGCAAAAAGAAAGTCGTGCCAACATGGCACAAGTCGAGGGCACAAGTCTGTTTGTTGAATAGCTCAGGAACCAGAGTAGCTATGGACTCGGGGTTTTTTGAATCTTGTAGAGAATATCCATACGGCCTTTGGAACATCAATACTGCCTGATAATACTCAGAAATGAGGGAGAAAATGGCGATGGCACGAGTAGGGCACGATCGACCTGTGCCCAATCGTGCCATGGGCCATTACTCATCCATTTGTGCGTATTATCAGGTTGTGAAGAGTGTCCAAAGGCCGTATAGATTTTCTCTACAGGATGAAAAAGACCATGAGTTCATAGCTGCTCTGGTGACTGAGTTATTGCAAAAAGAAAGTCATGCCAACATGGCACAAGTGGAGGGCACAAGTTTGTTTATTAAATAACTCTGGAACGAGAGCAGCTATAAACCCAGGGTCTTTTGCGTCTCATAGAGAATATCGATTCGGCCTTTGGAACATTAATAGTGCCTGATAATACTCAGAAATGGGGGAGAAAATGGCGATGGTACAAGTAGGGCACGATCGACCTGTGCCCAATCGTGCCATGGGCCATTACTCATCCATTGGTTCGTATTATCAGGTTGTGATGAGTGTCCAAAGGCCGTATAGACCTCCCCCACCGGATGCAAAAGACTGCAAGTTCATAACTGCTCTGGTGACTGAGTTATTGCAAAAAGAAAGTCGTGCCAACATGGCACAAGTCAAGGGCACAAGTCTGTTTGTTGAATAGCTCAGGAACCAGAGTAGCTATAACCTTGGGGTCTTTTGCATCTTGTAGAGAATATCCATACGGCCTTTGGAACATCAATAGTGCCTGATAATACTCATAAATGAGGGAGAAAACGGCAATGGCACGAGTAGGGCACGATTGACTTGTGCCCAATCGTGCCATGGGCCATTACTCATCCATTTGTGCATATTATCAGGTTGTGATGAGTGTCCAAAGGCCGTATAGATTTCCTCTACAGGATGAAAAAGACCATGAGTTCATAGCTGCCCTGGATACTGAGTTATCCAGAAAAGATCATGGGCACAGGTTGTTTATTCCATAACTCAGGAATGAGAGCAGCTATGGACTCGGAGTGGATATCAATTCAGCCTTTTGACCATCAATAGAACCTGATAATACTCTGAAATGAGGGAGAAAACAGCAATGGCACAGGTAGTGCATGATTCGCCCAGTCATGCCATCAGGTTGTGATAACTATCCAAAGGTCACATAGGTCTCCCCTACATGATAATTCCTAGCTGTGAACGAGTTATCGAGAAAGCCCAAATGGCACAAGTTTTTGTTAGTCACATTGGGGCCTTTTCTGTAATGCTGATATGTGTCCCTGATTTTCACATTGCCCATGGGTTGAGTCGGGTATGGGGCTGGGCATTTTGGGTATGGGGTTGTGCGTTTGGGTATGGGGTTGTGCATTTGGGTAAGGCCGTGGTATGGAGTGCGGTCTATTGAAAAAATAACATTGAGTAACATTCAGCGTGAAGCGAGACAGCCCCCGCAGCGACCACCAGTGGGCTGCGAAGCTGCCCATCTGGTGTGGAGCGAGGACATTGGGCTGGGGAGCGAGCGTACCTATTCATTCAAAATACATATGGAAGTGGCACAAGGTATTTGCTGAATCAGTCTAGGGCACAAGTGTGTTTATTGAGTCACTTGGGAAGAAATGTAGCTATGGACTTGGGGTCTTTTTCATCCCATAGGGGACATCCATATGGGAACATCAACAGCGCCTGATAATCTCTTCCAGATGAACCTGAGTGACTAGCTGCCATGGTTACCAAGTTATTGAGAATAGTGTGCCCAGTCGTGCCCTATCGTGCCATTGGCTACTTGTCCAGTTATTAATGTCCAAAGGCCATATGGATCTTGTCTACAAGATGAAAAGAACTTTGAGCAAAACAGATCCCTTGTTATGAAGTTATTCAGGAAACAAAGTTGGACAATGGGCAAACATGGGACAGGGGCACAAGTGGAGGGCACAAGTGTATTTATCGAATAACTTGGGAACGAGAGCAGCTATCGACTCGGGGTCTTTTGCATCCGGTGGGAATTATCAATACGGCCTTTGGAACATCAATAGTGCCTGATAATACTCAGAAATGAGGGAGAAAACGGCAATGGCACGAGTAGGGCACAATCGACTTGTGCCCAATCGTGCCATGGGCCATTACTCATTCATTTGTTGGTATTATCAGGTTGTGATGGATGTCCAAAGGCCGTATAGATCTCCTCTACAAGATGTAATGAACCCTGAGTGAATAGCTGGCATGGTTACTGAGTTATTGCGAAAAGACAGTTGTGCCAACATGGCACAAGTTGAGGGCACAAGTGTGTTTGCTGAATAACTTGGGAACCAAAATAGCTATGGACTCTGGGTCTTTTTCATCTTGTAGAGGATATCCATACGGCCTTTGGAACCTCAATAGTGCCTGATAATACTCAGAAATGGGGGAGAAACCAACAATGGCACAAGTAGGGCATGATCAACTTGTGCCCAATCATGCCATGGGCCATTGCTCATCCATTCGTTGGTATTATCAGATTGTGATAAGTGTCCAAAGGCCATATGAAGCTCCCCTACAAGACGCAAAAGACCATGAATTCATAGTTGCTCTGGTTCCTGAGATATTGAAAAAAGAAAGTCATGCCATTGATTTTCAGCAGGGCACATGGCACAAGTAGGACATATAGGAAATGAAATGGGCAGCTTGGACTTGACCATGTGATCAAGTTTGCTTTGACTTGATCATATGATCAAGCCAGCTTGGACTTGATCATGTGATCAAGTTTGCTTTGGCTTGATCATATGATCAAGTTTGCTTGGACTTGATCATGTGACCAAGTTTGCTTTGGCTTGGTCATGTGGTCAAGTCACTGCAGGCTGAGGGCACAAGTTTATATTTATTGAATCACTTGGGAAGGAGAGTAGCGCCCAATCGTGCCATGAGCCATTACTCACCCATTCATTGGTATTATCAGGTTGCGATGAGCATCCAAAGGCCATATAAATCTCCCATACAAGATGCAACAAACCCTGAGTGAATAGCTGGCATGGTTACTGAGTTATTGCAAAAAGAAAGTTGTGCCAACATGGCATGAGTCAAGGGCATGAGTTTGTTTGTCAAATTGCTCAGGAACCAGAGTAGCTATGCACTCGGGGTTTTTTCAACTTGTATAGAATATCCATACGGCCTTTGGAACATCAATAGTGCCTGATAATACTCAGAAATGAGGGAGAAAACGGCAATGGCACGAGTAGGGCATGATCGACTTGTGCCCAATCGTGCCATGAGCCATTACTCATCCATTTGTTTGTACTATCAGGTTGTGATGAATGTCCAAAGGCCGTATGGATTTCCTCTACACGATAGAACAAATCCTGAGTGAATAGCTGGCATGGTTACTGAGTTATCGAGAAAAGACAGTCATGCCAACATGGCACAAGTTGAGGGCACAAGTGTGTTTACTGAATAACTTGGGAACCAGAATAGCTATGGACTCGGGGTCTTTTTCATCTTGTAGAGGATATCCATACGGCCTTTGGAACATCGATAGTGCCTGATAATACTCAGAAATGGGGGAGAAAACAACAATGGCACGAGTAGGGCACGATCCACTTGTGCCCAATCGTGCCATGGGCCATTGCTCATCCATTCGTTGGTATTATCAGATTGTGATAAGTGTCCAAAGGCCGTATGGATGTCCCCCATATGATGAAAAAGACCATGAGCTCATAGCTGCTCTGGTGACTGAGCTATCAAAAAAAGAAAGTTGTGCCAACATGACACAAGTCGAGGGCACAAGTGTATTTATCGAATAACTCGGGAACGAGAGCAGCTATCGACTCAGGGTCTTTTGCATCCGGTGGGGATTATCAATTCGGCCTTTGGAACGTTAACAAGGCCTGATAATACTCAGAAATGGGAGAGAAAACAGCAATGGCACAAGTAGGGCAGGATCGACTTGTGCCCAATCGTGCCATGGGCCATTACTCGTTCATTTGTTGGTATTATCAGGTTGTGATGGATGTCCAAAGGCCATATGGATGTCCCCTACATGATGGAAAAGACCATGAGCTCATAGCTGCTCTGGTGACTGAGTTATTGCAAATAGACCATTGTGCCAACATGGCATGAGTTGAGGGCACAAGTTTATTTGTTGAATATCTCAGGAACCAGAGTAGCTATGGACTCGAAATCTTTTGCATCTAATATAGGATATCCATACGGCCTTTGGACCATCAACAGTTA